>NW_010921740.1:81719-84624 GCF_000633955.1 Camelina sativa
GGTAAACAGCTTTGTTGCTGTTTCTAGGGTCAGAATGTGTGATAACCTAATGCATTTGACTAATTGTAAGAATTCAGGATGAATTTGAAGTGTTTAGACAACACTTAAACCCGTTTTATCCCGGAACATGCTAAAACCGAGAAAACATTGATTTGAAAATGTAAACAGCTATGTTACTCTTTCTAGGGTCAAAATATGTAACAATCCAATGCATTTGACTAAATATAAGAGTTGGGGTTGAATTTGGAGTGTTTAGACAACACTTATACCCATTTTGTCTCAAAACAGACTTAAAATGAGAAAATAGGCTAAAACCGAGAAGACATTAATTCAAAGCAGTAAACAGCTTTGATTGTGTTTATTGGGTCAAAATATGTGACAATCCAATGCATTTGACTAATTATAAGAGTTCGGGATGAATTTGGAGTGTTTAGAAAACACTTAAACCCGTTTTATCCCGGAACAGGCTAAAGCCGAGAAAACATTGATTTGAAACAGTAAACAACTTTTTTACTTTTTCTAGGGTCAGAATGTGTGACAATTCAATGCATTTGACTGATTGTAAGAGTTCAGGATGAATTTGGATTGTTTAGACAACACTTAAACCCGTTTTATCCCAAAACAGGCTTAAACCGAGAAAACAAGCTAAAACCGAGAGAAAACATTGATTCAAAGCAGTAAACAGCTTAGTTACTCTATCTAGGGGCAAAATATGTAACAATCCGATGCATTTGATTAATTATAAGAGTTTGGGTTGAATTTGGAGTGTTTAGACACCACTTATACCCATTTTGTCCCAAAAGAGGCTAAAACCAAGAAAACATTGATTTGAAGCAGTAAAAAGCTTTGATATTGTTTCTAGGGTCAGAATGTGTGACTAACCAATGCATTTGACTAATTGTAAGAGTTGAGGATGAATTTGTAGTTTTTAGACAACACTTAGCCCCGTTTTATCCCAAAATAGGCTAAAACCGAGAAAACAAGCTAAGTACGAGAAAACATTAATTCAAAGCAGTAACCAGTTTTGATTGTGTTTCTTGGGTCAAAATGTGTGACAGTCCAATGCATTTGACTAATTGTAAGAGTTCGGGATGAATTTGGAGTGTTTAGAAAACACTTAAACCCATTTTATCCCGGAACAGGCTAAAGCCGAGAAAACATTGATTTGAAACAGTAAACAACTTTTTTTACTGTTTCTAGGGTCAGAATGTGCGACAATTCAATGCATTTGACTGATTGTAAGAGTTCAGGATGAATTTGGATTGTTTAGACAACACTTAAACCCATTTTATCCCAAAACAGGCTTAAACCGAGAAAACAAGCTAAAACCGAGAGAAAACATTGATTCGAAGCAGTAAAAAGCTTAGTTACTCTATCTAGGGACAAAATATGTAACAATCCAATGCATTTGATTAATTATAAGAGTTTGGGTTGAATTTGGAGTGTTTAAACACCACTTTTACCCATTTTGTCCCGAAACAGGCTAAAACCGAGAAAACATTGATTCCAAGCAGTAAAAAGCTTTATTACTGTTTCTAGGGTCAGAATGTGTGACTAAGCAATGCATTTTACTAATTGTAAGAGTTCATGATGAATTTGTAGTGTTTGGACAACACTTAACCCCGTTTTATCCCAAAATAGGCTAAAACCAAGAAAACTAGCTAAAACCGAGAAGACATTGATTTGAAGCAGTAAACATCTTTGTTACCGTTTCTAGGGACAGAATGTGTGACAACCCAATGCATTTGACTAATTGTTAGAGTTCGGGATGAATTTGGAGTGTTTAGACAACACTTAAACCCGTTTTATCCCAGAACAGGCTAAAACCGAGAAACCATTGATTTGAAACGGTAAACAGCTTTGTTACTGTTTCCAGGGTCAGAATGTGCGACAATCCAATGCATTTGACTGATTTTAAGAGTTTGGGGTGAATTTGGATTGTTTACACAACACTTAAACCCGTTTTATCTAAAACAGGTTTAAACCGAGAAAACAAGCTAAAACCGAGAGAAAACATTGATTCGAAGCAGTAAACAGCTTTGTTTCTCTTTCTAGGGTCATAATATGTAACAATACAATGCATTTGACAAATTATAAGAGTTCGGGTTGAATTTGGAGTGTTAAGACAACACTTTTACCCATTTTGTCCCAAAACAGGCTAAAACCAAGAAAACATTGATCCGAAGCGGTAAACAGCTTTGTTGTTGTTTCTAGTGTCAGAATGTGTGACAACCCAATGCATTTGACTTATTGTAAGAGTTCGGGATGAATTTGGAGTGTTTAGACAACACTTAAACCCGTTTTATCCCGGAAGAGGCTACAACCGAGAAAACGTTTATTTGAAACGGTAAACAGCTTTGTTACTGTTTCCAGGGTTAGAATGTGCGACAATCCAGTGCATTTGACTGATTTTAAGAGTTCGGGTTGAATTTGGAGTGTTTAGACAACACTTATACCCATTTTGTCCCAAAACACGCTTAAAACGAGAAAACAGGCTAAGACCGAGAAAACATTAATTCAAAGCAGTAAACAGCTTTGATTGTGTTTCTTGGGTCAAAATGTGTGACAGTCCAATGCATTCGACTAATTGTAAGAGTTCAGGATGAATTTGTAGTGTTTAGACAACACTTAGCCCCGTTTTATCCCAAAATAGGCTAAAACCGAGAAGACATTGTTTTGAAGCAGTAAACAGCTTTTTTACTCTTTCTAGGGACAGAATGTGTGACAACCCAATGCATTTGACTAATTGTAAGAGTTCGGGATGAATTTGGAGTGTTTAGACAACACTTAAACCCGTTTTATCCTAGAACTTGCTAAAACCGAGAAAACATTGATTTGAAAATGTAAACAGCTATGTTACTCTTTCTAGGGTCAAAATATGTAACAATCAAATGCATTTGACTAA
>NW_010921740.1:87818-88170 GCF_000633955.1 Camelina sativa
GAGAGAAAGAGAAAACATATCTTTCTAGGGTCAAAATATGTAACAATCCAATGCATTTAACAAATTATGAAAGTTCGAGTTCATTTTGGAGTGTTTAGACAACACTTATACCCATTTTGTCCCAAAAGAGGCTAAAACCAAGAAAACATTGATTTGAAGCAGTAAAAAGCTTTGTTACTGTTTTTAGGGTCAGAATGTGTGACTAACCAATGCATTTGATTAATTGTAAGAGTTCAAGATGAATTTGTAGTGTTTAGACAACACTTAGCCCAGTTTTATCCCAAAATAGGCTAAAACAGAGAAGCCATTGATTCGAAGCAGTAAACAGCTCTGTTACTCTTTCTAGGGTCAA
>NW_010921741.1:0-421 GCF_000633955.1 Camelina sativa
GCAAGAAATGCACCTCTGTGATTCCTGCTCTCGCCTATTTATTTCATAAAAATAAAATAATAATAAGGATATATAAAAGAGTAATTAACTTATAAATGAATCCAAAAAAAGTATGTACCTCTTTCGGATCACCCAACATTCCGACGATGGAAGCGTCAATGGCATCTTGGTTTTCAATCCTGGAGGCTCTTGCAGCCATCAATACAACTGAATCAGTATCCATGTTCGTTGGGAACACTTCAATCAAGGACTTGTCGACGGAGAGCTTGTTAAGGGTTAGGGTTCCAGTTTTATCACTGCAGAGAACATCCATTCCAGCCATTTCTTCAATTGCAGTCATCCTCTTGGTGATGGCACCTTGTTGAGAGAGTCTATGTGACCCAATAGCCATTGTTACAGACAAAACTGTTGGCATGGCAAT
>NW_010921741.1:1100-12223 GCF_000633955.1 Camelina sativa
GTTCCAGTTTTATCACTGCAGAGAACATCCATTCCAGCCATTTCTTCAATTGCAGTCATCCTCTTGGTGATGGCACCTTGTTGAGAGAGTCTATGTGACCCAATAGCCATTGTTACAGACAAAACTGTTGGCATGGCAATTGGGATTCCTCCGATCAAAAGTACCAACAGATTATCAATGCCGTCTCTGTATGTGCGGTGTTGGATAGGGTACATAATCAATATCTCAATCAACATCCCCAATCCAATTGAGCATATACAGAAGTTACCAATTGAAGTCAAAACCTGAACAAAAAACCAACTGTAAGAGCCAAGACAGAAGACCAATTGTTACAGTATCCAAAAAAGTTGTTCATTTCTCAAGTACCTTTTGGAAATGGCCAACATTGTTGGTGCTGTCAACAAGATGAGCAGCCTTGCCAAAGAAGGTGTGGACACCTGTAGCAATCACAACAGCCTCAATCTCACCTTGCTTGCAGGTTGATCCTGAGAATACTTCATCTCCAGGGTGTTTGGTGACTGGAAGGGATTCACCGGTAAGAGCCGATTGGTCAATTTTGAGAGGATCTCCCTGGAGAAGACGAGCATCAGCAGGAACAATGTCACCCAATTTGATGCTTATCAGATCACCCGGAACCAAGATTGCAGCTTCTTGCTCCCCCCATTTTCCATCTCTCAACACCTACAATCAAACATCATACACTAGATAACAAAAAAAAAAAGAATGTGCAGTTGTATTGCTAAAAATTTGCCTACCTTAGTCTTAGGGGCAAGATTGGCCATGAGAGCTGCAGCGGCATTGCCAGCATTATTTTCCTCGATGAAACTGATGGTGGAGTTGATGATAAGCAACACCATAATACCAATAAAATCTTGCCAATCCGGTGGCTTTCCTCCTCCGTTTGCTAAAACAATGGCCATGATTGCAGCAGACTCCATAACCCATGAGAGAGGATTCCACATGAACCCCAAGAATTTCAAAAACTTGTTCTCTGATTTCTCTTCAAGCTTGTTTGCCCCAAATATCTCAAGCCTCTTCTTTCCTTCATCGCTTGACAAACCTTCTTTTGAGCATTTTAGTTGCTCAAACACTTCTTCAACAGGGATCCGCTCCTAAAATTGTCACCAAAATAGTTCTAATGTTAGAATTTCCACAAGACCAATTTAGCTGGTTCAAAACTGTGGTTTATACCAAAAAACCACAAATATGTAAAATATATATTCTTACAAGATCCACATTTTCTTTCTTGATTTCGTCCCACGAGATCTCAGATGCCATTTTTCTTCCTTAAAAGAGAGATATGATCGAAGTCGATCTAAAAATAATTAATAAGGATATAAGAAGTTATATATATCCGAAGGAAGAATCGACTTCTTCCTTCTCTCCTTGCTCTTATACCCTCTCCTAACAGGTCATGCAAGACACTTTTAAGAGGAGACCATAAGAGGGAGGGAGAGAGAAGAAGAAGCGTCTTATACAAGATACCTAGTGAAAAGAAAAAAATACAAAACAAGAACACACTCACAATAACCCTTGTTGTGTTACATTTAAAACCCTCACCAGCGATCCATCTTTATTCTCGGAGCCTTTTCTTCTCTTTCAGCAGGTTTAGTGGCTCACCTTATCTTTCGCTTCATTCCTTCTGTCTTTATTCGTACATTTCAGTTAAGCTTACTAAAAATAGTGCATATTAAATTTAGGCTTCTATTTTAAAGTAAATTGCCGGAATTTACTTTCGAGGAGTCAATATGTCGAAGGTCCACAACTCTTCCGATACCAAGTAAAAGAAAATAGTTGAAGTAAATTTAAGTAATAAACAGCCTATAGATACACTTTGGATTGTGATCTAGTAGTCCTAGATGATCAACATATTCACCACCCAAAATAATATACTTGTCCTCGAAACTGTGTTTAATAGGTTTTATATAACTATTATTGATATTGATTGCTTTGCTGAAGCTTTTTTAACAATCATTACATCTAAATACATATAATGTAGGTATGATCCATCAATTCAAAGAAGGAGCAAAAAAAGGAGAAGCCAAATACTTGGTATAATGCAAATTATGCAAGAATGTAAATATGTGCCTGTACTTTGTAATATAATGTAGGAATAGGAATGTGATAATGAGCAAAGAAGAAGACTCACAAGCCTCAATGAGTTTCAAACCATCCGGATTGTGATAATGAGCAAAGCATGACAGTCACTGCAGAAAAGAGGTGGCAGGAATAGCTAGTAATTCCAGAAAATCTGATCTCTCCGCAACTTTTTCTTGAGATAAACTCCAATGAGCATTCTATACGTCCAGTTTTTGCGTGGACTGAACTCCAAAACAGCTTCTGAGCTAAGATGGAAATCCCCTTTTCCGAGTACTTGAAATACAAGGGGGTCAGTTAAGACAGCAGGAGAATCGTCCAAGTTCATTCGGTTGTATACAAACTCCAAATTTCTTGCTAGTCGCCTATCCATGTATGCATCAACCACACATCCGAAAGTCACAAGATCTGGAACAATGTTCAAACGTCTCATATGTTCAAGAGTGAGATGTAGATCCCAGAAGAGAGCCATTCTAGAAAACGCAAGGGCGCGAATGTTAAAGGTGGTAAGGTCAGGAGTGAAACCAGCATCAAGGATTCCAATAAACTCTCTCTGCAAGCTTTTCATCTTAAAGTCAGCTGCATATGAAAGTAATACAGAATTCCGTAACAGATTCCCCAGGTCTCTTCTACAGAGGCCAACATCTGACAAAAACTCACGAAGCCGATAAAACTTCCTTTGTTTTAAGTATGCTAGCAACACAGCTCTCATCTCTTCTTCCTCCATCACAATCCCAAACTTCCTAAGCCGCCGGCCATAAGCCTGCTCCATCTTATCTAAAGAACCCAAATAACTATAGTATCTGACAACCGCACTAGCAGTGGCAGAATCTAACGGCATTCCCTTTGAATCCAATTCCTCTATAACTCCCTCCATCAATTGAAACTGACCATTCTCTCCGAAACAGGATATAGCAAGTGAGTACACAACCGGAAGCAGCTTAGAGTACCTTGCATCTACATCCTTGGTGATTTTGGCAACTTCATCAAAACAACCAACCTTCACATAAGCAGAGATAAGCTTTGAGATGAGAAAGAGATCAGGCTCGAAAGAGCTGTTTAACATCTCATCCCAAATCTTACTTGCTCCAAGAACAAACCCATTCTCGGCAAAACAAAGCATTAGAGCACAAAGGGTTCTGTAATTTGGCAACAAGTTATCTGATTTCGTCTGGATAAAGATCTCATGAGCTACTTCAGGCAATCTTCTCTGGCTTAAGGTTTGAATTAATGAAGCATAGTCTACGATTTGTATCTTTCGACTGAAAACTCTTGATAACTTCGATTCCTTAATCAACTGTAGACACCAATAAATAAAAAATCACGATATGTACAGTCTACAGTCAAGCAATGTAAATTTAAATTAAGAAACTGGAGCAAGTACCTTACGAGCGATTGAGTGAGGAGACGAATCCGTGTAAAGAGATAAGAGCTTGAGATTTTGGGTTTTGAAAGAGAGAGGATAAGATAGAGTGAGCCCCGTCGCAAACATTGCGACCCAATCACCGGTGCGGAGGAGGAGGAATCGAGTCGATGATCTCTGACGAGGAAAGATATAATTGGGCTTGAGAAGCTAATTGGGCCTATGGATGAAGAAAATCTGCAGGCCTAGAGAAAGTACCTTTGTTTGTTTTGAGGTTTTTATTGGGCTTTTGAGACTATCTGTTCCGGTTTACAAGTATTTACAATTGATTTATCATCTAGTATTTTTGCCGAAAATTTTTATATTGACTTTAATATTAGTTACCAAAAAATTTAAAACTAATTATAGGTAAGATTAGAAAAATAAGAAAATCTTTCCACCTCGTTCAAACATAAATATATGATTCCTTTTCATTTTTATTTGAATTTATATTTAAATTATCTTGAATTATTCTATAATACATTTAATTAATTAAAACTGTGATTTTTTCCAGCATATAATGTAATACAAATTTTTAAAAACAGACATATATTACTCAATTTACGGGTACAATATCCCACATCGCCTAAAAAAGTTGGGCAATGATTCAGAGTCATACTATAAAAGAGACCAAAATGATTCATAATACAAAAAAACTTGATTTATCGGACATTCAAACTTAAAAACTTTATTTGGTTTATTCTGATTCTTTATTTAAAGATTTTTTAAAAGTTAAATATTATAAATTGTTATATTTTATAAAAAGTGAATTTTATAAATATTTACATTTTTTAGAAAGTTAAACTTTATAAAATGTTAAAAAAAATAAATAATATTTAAACATTTATGATTTTTCAAATTTATAAAGTTTAAATAGTATAAATATTTCAACTTTTAAAAAAGTTAGAAGACCTTTAAAATATTAATAATATATTTAAACTTTTACGAAACTTCAAATATGAGAAGTACTCAACGTTTTAAGAATTCTAAGTATTATAAATATTTAAACTTTATAAGAAGCGTCAATCTTATAAAATGTAAATGTTTACAATCTTAATAAATAACATATCAACTCAATCTAATATTTATAATACAAAACAATAAATATTAAAAATTAAAATGATATAGTGCGAGTTATATAGCAGGACGGGTTTGTCGATATTTATATAAATCTAAAATATCATTACTTTGGTGTTACACGGGTAAAACATCATTTCATTATTTTGTTAATAATATCGGTATCAGAGAATAAACATATCTAATTAAATTGATTAAATAAATATTATGTAAAAAAAAATTATATTGCGGTATTATATAGTTTAAATTTAAACCATAAATTATCAATTATTATATAATTATAACATATTTAACCAACAAATACAATTTATAATTTAATTATTTTAGTTATAAATAATATTCCACGCGGTGTACTGCGGGTCCTAATCTAGTTTGGGAAGTATTTGTAATAAACACTTATGGTTCATATTGACAAATTTGTCTCAGGTGCGATAATTATTCTCGTGTGTTGGGTTCCATTAGTTTAACCGCAGCTGTTGCAATTGCAATTGGAGGAGTTTGTGAAGGTAGAGGTGTCAAACAGGCCAACCCGCGAGTGTAACCTGCTAAAACCCGGGCTTGACCCGCAAGGCCCGCTCTTTAATGAACCTAATATCTAGTGTTCATATCCGCCCCGCTGAAGTACTATTTGAGCTAGGTCCGCGGGTTTGGAGCCCGCTTGACACCTCTATGTGAAAGTAAAGAAAGAGAATTACAGCTTCAAACGTTTTAAAACTAAATGATTGATTTAGGGATTAAAAATAAGTGTTTTTGGGGAAATTTGTGATCGCTTGATTAGCGGGTGCGACAATGTTTAAACCAAAATTACCAATGTAATATCATATATAATTATGAAATATAAAAACTGTAAAAATATAGATTTCAATAGAATTATCACTTTTTATTATAATTTTATTTTATTTTTACATACTTTCCATTTGACAATAAATATTACAATGATTTCAAGATGGAACAATGACAATTCATATTTTCTATTTTACTATAAATATGAAATAATTTTCATCAAATAAAAAAGTATTTACAGAATTAAACTAAATAAAAAGTATATGTACATGGCAAGTAGGCAATTTAGAAATTTCACTTACAATTTACACACTCGATCAGTTCAACCCAGAGATTTACCAAAAAAAAAATATAACCTAATTTAGAATACATGAACGTACTTTTTTTTTCACAGCAAACATGAACGTACATAGTAATAAAAAAGTCATATATCATTTGAAGTAGATAATTTTATTTAGTTATTTAAAGTGGTGAAACCAACTATTTTTAAGTTCGCAATTAAAAAAAGCTAAATTATGACCCAAAGACTAAAGTGTATTTGTTTCTTTAAGTTTTTTTTAGGGTCTTAATAAGACCCAATTTTGAGTGTAAAGTTCAATAGATATTGCGTCAATTTGTAACACCCCAATATTAGAATGTGGGCCATTTTGAAATTGCAGCCCATTAGGTCCAGTTGCCTTCAAAAGACCAAAAGATAAGGGTTTTGCATTTTTGCTTAGACCTTCTCTGTTAGAGGTTTTAAAGGGAAGTTTTAAGGAAAAAAAATTAGAAAAGAAGAATAAAAGAAGAGCTCATCTTGTTTAGTAAGCTCAATTTCGGATAAGAGTACGTGACGTGTCACCAAATGGTTGGGTAAAAATTATAACTGAGAGCAAATTTTTTTTGCCCGATTGTGTTGTTTCTCTTCCTCTCTTCAAATCGGAGGAGACTGAACCTGGAGGAGATTGAATTCGGAGATTGCCCTTTGCATTTGTTCAGATATTTATTTTTAACCATCTTCTTCTCTTTCATATCCGCCAAATTGTTCATCTTTTGAAACTGCCTAATCCCGTTTGTAGATTCTGCTTTCATACCCTTTTTGATTCCGGTGAGTATTTTGATTTCTAATCTCCTCCTTGGAATCTTTTCTTTGTTTTTGGTGTAAATTGTTTCAAAACATTGGATTTTTGTGCATATCATTTTTGTTTTGGATTTTTATCGGTGTTTGTGTGATCAAGTTTGGTGGCTTGAATGTGTTTCATGTTTGTTCTTTTTGCAATTGGCTAAATCCCAAACCGAGAACTCTTAATTTAATAGATGCAAGAGATAGGCTAAAACATTATAATCCTTGATAAGCTTGTTGATAGGATTCTGAATCTGTTTCCATTTGAAGTTAAGAAGCATTTTGAATGAACTTAGCAGGATTTTGAATTCGTTACGATTTGATGTTGAGCAGCATGTTGATTAAACTTAGCTGGATTCTAAATCGGTTGTTTTTTTAATGAATTGTTCATATTACTGTGAGCTAGATCGTCTCTTCGATCTTGTTTTTTGTTTGACTTATACGGAAAAAATTATTAAAATACATGGAATTGATGTGATTTGAAACTACAATTTNATGAACTTAGCAGGATTTTGAATTCGTTACGATTTGATGTTGAGCAGCATGTTGATTAAACTTAGCTGGATTCTAAATCGGTTGTTTTTTTAATGAATTGTTCATATTACTGTGAGCTAGATCGTCTCTTCGATCTTGTTTTTTGTTTGACTTATACGGAAAAAATTATTAAAATACATGGAATTGATGTGATTTGAAACTACAATTTTCATAAGTGCTAGCTGAGTTTTGATAGCACTCTTATCTAAATTTGGTCTGAGTTTACTTGTAAACTGGATTTTGTAGTTTGATCCCTTGTTTTGTTCGATTTCATTTGATAAGCATTGTGTAGTTTAACAGGATTATAGATCCATTGTGTTTCTACTGACTGTTCACTAATTCACTATAAATTAATGATCCTAATGCAGGTACAATGTGCCGTATCCAACTCTATATGCTACAGAGTCAGAAAACAAAGATGCTAAGCTATTTGCATTATACCAAATATTTTTCCTGAGGTTAGTAAGTTTTAAAAGTTGCAGTTTGAACTTTGTTCATTGGTAAATTTTTAAAAAAGAAACATTTTTGGCCAGACTGAATGTATTACATGTTGTCTAGTCTTGGGTGTTACACAATTATTAAAAAGTTTAGTTTTCTCTTATGTTCGGATGTTCTCTAAAAATATATTGCAATATTTTACTACTCTAGAAAACTTTTTTTCTGTTCAAGTTTTATATATGAAAAAAATACGGAAACCGAAATCCAAATACGTGAAAAAACTTTGGGCGGCTATTGTCGCAGTAAGAAGATATTGCTTAATCCGAACGACTCAACTTTACGTCTAGGGATTGGAGTTTTGTAATTTTAACTATTCATACGTTTATTACTTCCTCTATCCCATAAAGATTGATGTTTTGTAAATTTCAACAAATAATCATTAAAAATATTTAAAATTTTGAATTGTTATTAATTTAAAATTAAATAATATTTCTTTAATCAAAGAAAAATATATATTTAAATTCAGTAATCATTGTTTTCTTAAACTGTGTAAAAACTTAAAAACTTCAATCTTATAAAGATTGTTGGAGTCTGTTGACTAGAGAAAAAGTATTTACTAGTCAAATTAGTATTACTATTCTCATTTATTCATGTGAGAGTTACCCCAAAATTACGTTGTTCCAAGCGTGGACATTGTGGCATTGATGATATATATATATATTTGTTGATAAAGTTAACAAATCGTAGAGTGCAAACTCTCAGGAAAAAAAAGAAAAAAAAAGTGGTAGCAAAATCATAGTTAACTGTACGTTTTTTTTTTTGGGGTATGATTTTAACGTAAAATTAGGTATTATATAGAAAATGTGTCGGTGGATATCAAATCAAATAATTTTTTTCTTAAAACACAATATAATCTAATTTCACTATACATGTGTAATATGAATGGCTAACATAATATAAGTGTGTTTTAAAGAAAACATGTTTCAGATTATTAAACTAACATAATTATGATTTTTTTGGATTTGGTTAAATTACAGGAGAAAACACCCAAACACCAACTAAAATCAAATGCAAAGGACAAACCGATCCCGGAAGAGTTAACATCTTTCTTTGAATTCTAAAAATAGCTGGACTGTTTATATAAAGGGAAAAGAATTTGTCTATTATGTGAATTGACCTTAGTGCCATGGTAATAGGTAAGTCGATTTGTAGAAGGCACCATCACACTCGGGATCGAGTCCCGGTTCTTATAGGAATTTGACTAATAGACCGGTCAGTTGTGGCCCAATGATTGACAAAAAAAATTAAAAAAAAAAATCTGTCTATTCTAGTAATTTTAACCGTCCAGGTACATATTTTTTTTTGGTATGTAATAAATTGTGTGTTTGCGTATTAAAAGTTGAGATAAGTTGTGAATTATGATATCTACTATATTTTAACCCGCGGTACACCGCGGACATATAATTTTATATTTATGTTGTATCTACTTGTTAAATATTGGATGTTTTGTAAATAGAGAAATAACTAAATTTTCCGATTGTTGTGCGAATAAATATTTCTATTATTTTTTTAATCTGCAATACACTTCATGACCATTTGTTTGTTATATTTCGTTTGTTTTGTTTAGTGTTTGAGATTCTATTTTGATTTTTAGTTATTATAACCAAAAAAAATAAGGGATGTAAATACATAATAAGTAATTTATATGTTGTGATTAAGTCACATTTTTCTGAATGGTTTAATTATTTTATACAATCTTAGTTAAATTAACTTGATTTTATGTCAAATATTCTAATATTAGTAGTGTTGATAAATAATTAAATGAGGATTTAACCCGTGTTGACACAAATTTAATAATATTTTATTAATTCCAACATGTTCTCTTTATTACTCATCTACTATATAACCACATTATATAGTATTTTAAACTTTTTAATTTTACATATTCGTAATAATTAAATTTTTTATTAAGTTTATATATGTTAATAATAATATTTAAATAAATGTCAATCGAAGTTTTTTTTACGTTAATAATCAAATCTCACAGGTTTTGGATTACAAAATGGGAATCAAATTGTTGTTTTCTTTGTTTGCGAATGATTCAGATATAGAATATCTTCAAAACATAACAGAATATGTGGTTAAATATATGATAGTTCCTATTTCCATATTGATTACTGTTATTTATTTAGTTGGAATGAAATGTAAAATATTTAGGAAACAAAATCTGTAGTAATATTAGTTTTGGAAATTTTTTAGGAGTTAATGTTGTAAATGACTTTTTAAATAAACAAAAGTAAAAGGGCATAACACAAAATGTACTTCAAAAATGTTAATACAAATTAGTTGATATTTATATAGATTCTGAAAATAGGAAGCTGTTTTGTTTTGACTTTTGATGTGCAACTGGAAAGTTATAAATGTCTCTCAAATTTTGTGTAGTGAAGCCAATCTGCTCACAAAATTATTTTGGTTTGTGATTTGATTGCAATATTAATACTGAAACTATATCTGTTTTCTGTTCTTTTTAAATTTTTTTTTATTAAAGTAACATAAAATAAAATTCATATACAAGAAAGTAGAAAATAATTTAAAAAGTGACAAAAAAAATGAATGATATATGTGTAACATTTTGTTTATTGAACCATATTTTATTCGCAAACACATAACTATGCGCTTTTTTCCATAGCTATAAAGTTATGATTAGCCGACAAAACTATCAAATGGATTACTCGATCATCTACGAAAGAAATCGCTTACTAAATATTTGGTGTAGAAGGAGCGTATGACGTCGACTAAGATGGCTTCTTAGTTCTTACGCCGCTTAATTTGTTAGGTGCATGTAATAGTAATGTTATTTTAAAACTCGTCAAGTCAAACATGAGTTGCTTGAAGTAGCATATAAAAGGTTCAAGAAGCCAAAGAAAATAGACAACGATCCAGAGAAGCCTTTCACCATATATAAGGAAAAAAATATGTCAAAAAGTTATCCCAAGAGATTTTGCTTGTTACGGTTTCCATTGGTGCTTCTTCTAATTCTTATCTTCCTAGTCTTTTGTTTTTCCTTTAGTAATGAATCTTCTCATCGTACACAGTTCTTCTCTTCACTTACTCTATCCTCTCTTCTTGATCACACTAATGCATTACAATCCTCACCTTTTTCTTCAATACACTCTCCTCCGATTTCCATAAAGGTAAGAATCTCTATTCTCTAGCATGATCATGCATATGTTTTATGGTTTGCTCTTTGATTACTATTAATGTTTTCAAATCTACGTACGTAGAAAGCTATATGGTGAAAATCATATGAAAGATTGAATAATGAATAATTTTTCTCAAACCTATACACGAATTTCGACAATCTGCTAACATATCACCATGATCTATGCATGTGTTATATTATTCGCATGGTACATATGCTATATTAGTACTCGATGTATATGTATATAGTAATGATTCTTACAACTTTTGAAACGTTCACAATCTTTTCTTTTGGTCAACTTGACATGTACATGCATATTCTTTGCATAGAAAACCGGTCGTATATCTTTTAATTTTAGTAGTAAAAATGAAGTAAGAGTTACGATTATATAGTTAAATAACATAATAACAAAATTAAATGAAATGTCGGCAGAGAAGGAGCAATCTTGAGAGAAGAGAAGAAGAGTTGAGGAAAGCAAGGGCTGCAAT
>NW_010921741.1:12283-40395 GCF_000633955.1 Camelina sativa
AATTCTAAGTTTGATTTTATATACCGATTTCAGAAATTGAAAAAAAAGACTATCTAAACTGCCATCAACGGAACATAAATTGATGAAAGATCATATAATTTGGCAAATAACGACAGAGAAAATTAAATATATCATATAAACTGATGAATCGATATATTCGAGAATGTATTTTTGTTCATGGAATTAAAATATTAAACCATACTTAAGTTGTAATATGTTACAAATTTTTTGTTTTTCTCTCCTTTGAAATTGTATTGAACGATCAAACCGATGAGTTTACAAAAACAAAATTAATGCTTGTTAAATCTTGAAAACTATATTTATTTTTTGATTTGATTTGATTTTTTTTTTTTTTTTTGTAATTTGAAACTACAATAGAACTATAGAGTAATTATTTTTTTTTGTTTTTGTCTCCTTTGAAATTGTATTGAACGATCAAACCGATGAGTTTACAAAAACAAAATTAATGCTTGTGAAATCTTGAAAACTATATTTATTTTGATTTGATTTGATTATTTTTTTTGTAATTTGAAACTACAATAGAACTATAGAGTAATTAAATATTACGTTAAAAAAAGGTTTATTCATTGTATCCAGTGTTTAAAATACAGTTAAAAAACTTAGTGAGCAACAATTTGATCATTTTATGATCTCAAAGACTATATCTGATATACAATCCAAATTAAGTAAAAGAAGACCAATTTTTATGTTTATTTTCCAAAGTTTTCATCAAAATTCTAAAATTTTAATAATACCACAATTTTATGATGTCATAAAATCGTTGAAAGGGATCTCAAAAATGACTTTTAAATCTAACTGAACTATTAAAAATTAAGTCGCCTTCATCCAGTGATAAAAAGAAGAAAAGTCTCGCCACCTTTGTTCGAGTAGCATTGACCACAAAGGTTCGAAATTTAACATAGTTTTCCCGGATCCTAGGAATGTTATCAAAAAAAAAAAAAAAACCTTCCTAACCTACTTGTTGGTGTTATGTAACTTTTTTCTTTTCAAAATAGTATTTAGTGATTTTATATACTAATTTTTATGAAAGAGTAATTTTAAGAAGTGACATTGGAAAATGAGTATTTTTGAAAATCTCCCTATATATTTTGTCAATCTATTTACTTTTATCATAACATTATCTATGCATGAACCAAAATTAAAATTCAACCCTATCGTAATAGATTGCCTAACTTGAGTTATTACATTTATAAATATATTTATTTAATATATCATTTAAACTTATATTGGTTTGAATTCATCAAGTTTTTGAAAGTTTAAAACAATAATCGTTTCACCATAAATTTTAGATTGACATGATGGCGGATCTAGATAGAATGTGAACCGAATTACTGATCGTGTAGATTTTATCAAAATTTTAAACTATCAAATCAGATAAAAATCGCAAAAAACTAAAATTATATGAACCGGATAATTTAAATAAAATTGTTAACCCGGTCAAACCCGTCCGCTAAGTCATCCCGCAACGGATTTAAATATTTTGAGCTGCAAAATGTTTTTGCATCCGTCCCGCTTGAATTCGTGAGATCTGTGTGGGTTACACATATATTTCAATAAATCATTTTTTAATATATAAAATATATTTAAAGCTTAAACATAATTAATATTAAGAAAATTATGAGATAAAGTTTTAAAGAATAACACATTTGTTTTTTTTTTCAAAAACACAATGGCATATCGTTGTATATAGTTGTAAATAATAAATATAAGCGAGGCTAAGTAGCTAAATGTGTCTTGAGCTCTCTAGCGACGACACATCAGCTTTTTCAAAAGTGTGATTTTCTATTAATATATAGGGATTTCTTGTTTATTTACAGCCAACTGATTTAAAAAATGATATTTTGATTGACATAATAACCGGTTATACTTTACTTTGGGTTAAATAAATCTCAAACTTATTATTAAAATTTCTAAAATGCTTCGAAGAGGTACCAGCTCATATTAGCTCATACTAGCTCATACTATTTGATTAATTAAATATGCATATAGATAACGGATTTAATTCTCTTAGGACATCTTCCTCGAAAAACTTTTTTGATAGAATTACGTTTTTGGTTGATTGTTTAAATATTGATACTAGCTAGGTTACTAACTATAGAAAGATAATGTTGAACAAAAAAAAAAATCAGGAGTCACATAGAAATGATGAAAAGATTTAAGGTGTGGTCGTACAAAGAAGGAGAGCAGCCACTGGTTCACGATGGACCAGTAAACGATATCTACGGAATTGAGGGACAGTTCATCGACGAGTTGGGAAACATAATGGGCGGACCAAGCGGTCGGTTTAGGGCTACCCGGCCAGAGGAAGCTCATGCCTTCTTCTTGCCTTTCTCCGTTGCCAACATCGTCCACTACGTCTACAAGCCTATTGCCTCGCCTTCCGATTTCAACCGAGCCCGCCTCCACCGGATCTTTAACGACTATGTAGATATCGTGGCTCGCAAGCACCCTTTTTGGAACCAAAGCAATGGCGCTGACCATTTCATGGTCTCTTGCCACGATTGGGTAATTCACACGCAATTTATATAGTTCATTTTATGATATCATCTGGTGTTAGGTATGGATTTATATCATTCTCTTAGGTTTGATATGGTTTTTAGTTATGTAGAAAATATTTGAAGGATTAGGTTACAAGTCGGGTTTTTTTGTTCAGTTTGGATTGGTTAGACCGAGCAACGGACTAATTCTTTTCTACATAACGTGATTAATTAGGCTCCCGATGTGTCGGATAGTAAACCAGAGTTTTTCAAGGACTTCATCAGAGGACTATGCAACGCCAACACAACGGAAGGTTTCAGACCAAGCATTGATTTCTCTATACCGGAGATTAACATTCCTAAAGGGAAGCTAAAGCCACCGTACATGGGCCAAAACCCTGAGAACAGGACGATCTTAGCTTTCTTCGCAGGACGAGCTCACGGATACATTAGGGAAGTATTGTTCACTCACTGGAAAGGTAAGGATGAAGACGTTCAAGTGTATGACGGCCTCACAAAAGGACAAAACTATCATGAATTGATTGGTCATAGCAAGTTTTGTCTTTGTCCTAGTGGCTACGAGGTTGCTAGCCCTAGAGAGGTCGAAGCCATTTATTCAGGGTGCGTCCCAGTCGTTATATCTGACAACTACTCGCTTCCCTTCAGTGACGTGCTTGATTGGAGCAAGTTCTCGGTAGATATTCCGGTCAATAAAATCCCTGACATTAAGAAGATTTTGCAAGAGATTCCACATGATAAGTATATAAGGATGTATCAAAATGTTATGAAAGTTAGGAGGCATTTTGTGGTGAATCGCCCGGCTCAACCGTTTGATGTGATCCACATGATACTTCACTCCGTTTGGTTAAGGAGGCTTAACATTAAGTTGTCTTCTTGATACTACATTTAATGCTTTAGGCTACAAGAAAAAAATAGTCGCCACATTACACAATACCTTTTGTTCTTAGGTTTCTTTTACGAGTTGTTTTAAAAAACCTCCTTGTACCAAAACGGTTGTCTGGAGTTTAATTACTCGTATACGTTGTAAAAATATTGTTAGAAACAAGGATTTCGGTTTTGGAATTAAAAGATAGGTTTCATCGAGGCAATTAGATCAGTTGATGATATCTAGGAAAGAACATATCAGACAGAATGTGCAGTAGATATTTAAAGAGGCAAATTCCTAATTGCAAATCACACGGTGGGTTTAAGACTAAACACAAAAGACAACATATAAACTTCTAGAAAACAACAACATTTAGAGATAATGAAGCAAAAGTCTCACACCTATGCTTCAGTTTTGATGTTAGCACTTGACATTTGCGCCGCTGCGGAAGAAGCATCATTCTCAAGAAGCCATTCCCTTGCACAAATCAGGGCCTCCACTGTCTCAGGCCTCAGTGACATCTTGTACTCATCCATCTCCCTTGGTTCCATGTCAAAAACATAGTCAAAGGCTGCAGCCGAAACAGGGATCGAGAGGATGTCTCGAGCCATCTTCGACAATGTTGGGTACTTGAGCTTGTTCTGTTTCCACCAGTCAAGTACATCAAACTCCTGAACACGGGGAAGTAGTGTTTCATCAAGGTACTGGTCCAGCTCTGATTTAAGATTCTGCCCTGTCGTCTCCATTATGTACGTGTCGAAATCCGACAGTCCATCCACTTTCCCACCTTGAGATGTTGGTTTTAGCGGTGCAGGGAGTGCCATGTATTCGCTGAAGAGCTCATGGATCCCATCATCCACGGTCTTGATGTTTTTCCCAGCGTCTTCTCCGAATATCTTGGAGAAACTGAACTCAACAAGCTTCATCTTGAACCGAGGATCCATCACTACCGCCATAGCCAAAACCAAGCTACAGTCTCTCCAGTACTTGTCAACCTTCTCTTTCATGGTTTTAGCAATACTTGCGACATAAGGATCTTCTCCAGCTATCGCCCGAGACAGATCTGACTGTGTCTTCCACACTTCATGGAAGAAGGTAACAGCAGATGGGTTTTCACTAGATCGAAGAGTGGAGGCTGCTTCAAAAAGAGGCTTCAGGAATGTGCAAAGTGCCTCCACATGTCTCCAATCCTCTGCTGAAGGAGGTTGCTTGTAGTCAGGATCAGCAGTGTCTAAGCACGAGAAGACTTCCTTTAATTCTGAAGCAGCAACGAGCATCGTATAGGTTGTGTTCCATTGCGTCTGATCATCAAGAGAAAGTACCTTCTCGCTTGGCACTTGAAGCTGTTCCTTGAGCTCAACAAACCTCTCCTCATGGGACTCTGAGGTTTTCACGTGCTTCACACTGTCCCGGATGTTCTTGATGACATCTTTTCCTTTCTCCAGCACATCTTTAGCAAGGCTACTAAATGTCCGGGCAACACAATTCCCTATTACTAGCTGACCATCCAGAATCCCAGGGTTCTTGATGCAGAGTAGAGGTCGGATATTTTCAACCGCGGGGTTACTTGCCGGATGGTTGAAGGTGACGGAAAACAACTTTCCTTCCAGACCCCATTCAGAAACACAATTGGTAACCGCAAGACTCAATGCTTCGTCAGCTTCTGGATACGATTCCATCAAAACATTGAGAAGCTTCTTTTGTATCTTCCAATCACTGTCAATGAAGTGAGCAGTTATAAAGACATACCCAAGAGTAAGCTTAGACTTCCAGAAGTCCAACGTCAGACAGAAGCGTCCGGGAATCCATTCTAGAGACTTCATGACATTCTGCTTTTCTGCAAGGTAAGTCGCCACACAGTCTCCTTGAACGTTGTTGAAGCTCACAGCATCAAAGTGGGGCTGAATACTATGCACGAACGAGATGAACCCTGGATGCTCAACCATGTGAAGAGGGTAGTCATGCATAATGATCATCTTAGCTATCTCCTGACGACACTTGTCCTGATTGAACGCAACATAGGAACTACCGTTCTGGGTTCGGTAACGTCTTCTCGGGGTGTCACTCTTGGGGGTGTAAGGAGTACCCATCAGTTGGTTGTTGTCATTGTCTTGTGTATGGATAAGCGCAGGACAAGTCCCTTTGGCAATGTGGCGCTTAAGATGGCTAGTACCAGCAACTTTGTTACCGTTGCTGTAAGCAAAGCTCTGCTTACATCCTTTGCAGAAAGCCCTTCTGCAATTTGGTTCTACACACTCGATTGTGAAATGTTCCCACACCATTGACTTCTTCTTGCGACGCTTGATGGGTTGGGTTTCTGGTGATTTCATCTCAGTGTCATCATTGTACACCTCCAAAGCTGTTTCCATCTTCTTGCTACATTACAAAAACCAAACAAATATAAATTATTACAAAGCCCACACATCACAGAATTGTAATTAAGTTATAACGATTATCCGAAATTGATGGGAGGCTAAAACGACTAAACTATTTAAATATTTATTTAATCATTGGGCCTATTCCACAAGGCCATGACCCACGGTAAATAATCTAGGGGCAAAACAGGTATTTCAAGCTATCGCGTAGATCCAACCACTTAACAAAAAAAAAAAAACAAAAAAAAACACAGATCTGGAATTTTTAAAGGTCCTGAGAGTCGATCAAACATGGGCTGCAAAACAAAAACTAGAGCCCAGATTACAAAAGTTGAACACAACGAAGGTGATTCAAACAAAGGACTAAAACCAGACCAGAGCACAGAAGATCGGGCTTTTTCTTTTAAATCACACACACAAACAACAATTCAAGTTATTCAAACTACCTTTGCCTCCATGAGAATTTTTTTTAAACTTTGGCTCCTTAAACGACCTAAAACTTTTTCTACCCAGTAAAATTGGCGTAATGTTGAATTATTTCAGAAATTAGCAGATCCAAGCTGAGAATTTTCACAGAGTAGATCTAAGATAACAATTTCAAAAAGCAGGAACCAAACACTCGAGATACGAACGAGCCACAATTTGTAAAAAAAATCTCCAAAACAGATCCAAGAAAATAAGGCGATATTAAATCGAGAGATAGGGTTTCGAGAACCAATACCTGCGGCGAGGGGAAAACTGAAGCTCTATGTCGAGGAGGAGGAGGGAAACTCTCCGGTATCGTGCGGTGGTGACGGAGGTATGAGCCGATCTCCGGCGAAGAGAGAGAGAGAGAGCTCTGAAAAGAGAGATTTGGGCTTGAGAGGCTAATTGGACCTTTGGATGAAAAAAAAGAAAAGAGAAGACGAAAGAGATAAGTTTGTTATTATCTTTATCGAATGCGTCTAAATAATGGTTTAGGTTGATATCACTCTGAGAATATTTGGGCCTCTTATTGGGCTTCTAAATATATAATATCAACCTTTGGTCAAATCATGTGTAATTATCTAAGTTTATGTAATTGATTATCTGTTTTATTATGATGTTTGCAGGGTTTTGAATTCTTCTTCTCATGAAAAGAACAAAACTAGAAGAAGAGAGAAGAAAAATCGATTTGGGAATTTTTGCTTTTCAAGTTTTCTTGGTTTAGTTTTGTAATTGGGTTAAATTTTGGTAAAATCCGGTTAAATGAGTTCATTAGTTGGTTAATTAAATAGTTAACCAATAGCAAACTGTATAAACCAAGATTCATAGAGCAATAAATGATATATGATATTCCAAAGGGGAAATAGTAATAGAAGTATGAATTCAGGTAGAAATAGATGGAGTACTTAAGTTCGTAGGAGATATAGATCGAGGTCAAAGATTGAAGTGAATCTGGTGTGATATGATAGTTCAGAGGGAGAAATAGGACGTCTTCCCTGTAGTCAGTATGTATTTAAGCAATATTCTTTCGCTCGCACGGACACACGCGTCATCTTCACACGACCCTTTGTTTTTATTTCACATGTCGTGTTTAGGCTGGGCAAAAGAACCAAACTCCAAAACTACCAAACCGAACCGAAATAAATTGTTAAGTTTGATTATGGTTAAGTTTAAAATTCATTTGGTTTTTTATTTTAATTAAGTTTTCGGTTTACATTGGTCTGATTAAAAACCGCCAAACCGAATGATTTTTTTGATTTCTTACAAATATTTAGGACTTTTCTCCCATTTTTTATTGAATAATTCCTCAAAATACCACATTTTAATTTTTTTTTCTAAAAAGACCATATTTTAAATTTTATTTCCCAAAATATCACAAAATATTTTTTTTCCAAATACCCAAAACACAAAAGATTGATTTTTAAGGATGTATAATTTATTTTTGTAGGTTTGAATTTAAAATTTTAGATTTTGGTATAGTTTTTAGGGGTAGGGTTTACTATTTAGGATTTAGAGTAAATAATGTTGACTCTATCTGGAGGCTATGGAAAAAAATGTGATGAACAAAAAATATTGGTGACAGGTAGGAAATGGCTATGTTTGTATTTTTGGGAAAGTGGGAATTTTGAATGTTCTCAAAAAAAAATATTTTATGATGTGTGTTCATTGATGACTTGAAATAAAATACATTTTTAGATCGTAGAAACTATTTCTGTAACAAAAATTACAACATACAAAAGTTGTCCACCAACATTAAAAAGTATGTTTTGTACCAATAAATAACAGTTATGATTTACAAGATGTCCATGAAGAATAAATATACATTTATATTAATTTTAGTTGCCTAAAAAATACATGATAGACAAATATTATTTTGGTGGACAAAATGTATTCTTATCCTAGAAAAAAGTCTAGATTTGGCTCTCCTCTTCGTCATTTTTGTTTTTTTTTGTTTTAAGCCATTGAAAGATAACCAAAAGGAGAATTCTTCTTTTTCAGAAATTTTTATGAAACTGTCATTTTTTTAAGTTAGGGCTTTGTGCAAAAAAAAAAAAAAAATCAAAATCTCTATTTTTTCTCTCTTTAACCTTCCATCTCCAAAATTGAAAATCAGTCATACAAAATAAAAAATAATAGGTAATATAACTTGTATTCCTTACCCCCAAATTTGTAAAATATTAACAAATAATATATAAATTAAGACCTCGGGATGAGCAATTCAAATTTAAATTTAGAGATTTAAAAATTTAATTTATGTTACCGTGAAAATATTTTTAAATATGTATAAATCTTATATTACATATTATTTATTAACGTTGTATGACTAATTTGTATTTTCTAGAAATGGAGGGTAAAATTGCAAAAATTGATGACTTATAAGGTTATTTTTGCACAAAACCAAAAATCTTAAGTGAAATTCCAGAAAACTATTTCCTTTCAGAAAAAGGTTTTGTGCAAACAAACCCTCCAAGTAAAATTTGTTTGCAAGAAAGCCTAATTTGTTTGCACAAAACCTTCAACATCAAATAAATGTAGGTCAATATTGTAATTTCAAAAGTTATCGCAATATAACACTTCTCTGTATCGATGAGTTGGCATTAACATTTTTTGCTGTTTTGAATACTAAAAAATGGCAATACACTGAAATTTATTTTTAGTTTAAAAAATAATAATAGTAGTTTAGAAATAGAGAAATAGTCCCAAGAAATATTGTTTGGTTCATATGTTCCAATGTCCCTAACTAATTGAATCAACCAAGGGCTTCCACATTGTTCTAATGCAAATGACCATAGGAAAAAAAAGGACTACATGGTCCAGAGTAATAAGAACAACCTTAGTATCGATTTTCAATTCTCTAGTGAAACATATTTTTTTGGAATACTTATGAATGTATGAATGATGCAATCAGACAATGGACACAAGCTAAAACCAAAGATATATAGTAAGATCGTATGCTCGATCGAGTACTTGGTCGAGTGGGAAGCTACGAAGAACAGCAACAAAACTTAACAATTAAACAGAGCAGGTTGAAAGTAAATGAAACAGAAAGCGGATAACAGTAATCAAATCGAGAAATCAATAAACACAGAAGTTCCTAGGGATGGATTCATGGGCTGTACTTGAGCTATACTAATCTAAACTGACCAACAAACCTCAATCAACAATGAGCTATCTCTAGACAATGATCTTCCAATACTTGTTAATCCATTCTCATGACAATAATAATCAAGCTTAGATACTCCTAGATCTAGTTCTCACTAGCTATTGCATATAAAAGTAGGCATAAAGACCCAGATCATCACATGTCAAAAACCTTCCTACACAACCAATCTCTTGGGATAGGAACAGTAATCTCTAGCATTAGTATTATCCAAAAGCTTAAAAATTGGTATGATGCTAAGCAACCTTGGATCTATTCTTACCCTCTCAGATATAAGAACAGCATAGAGCATGCCTAATCTAGAAGAGATATTTAAAAAATCAAGCTTAATCAGTCTAAACTACCATAACTCTCATCCAGCCTAATCCATCCCTAAGATCCTAACACACTACTCAGATGAACAACACATGATGAACAAAATCATAAACCCAGAAATCAATGAAACTTGCATGATTAGAAAGATAAGATGAAGATCTACAACTTTGTTCAAAGAAATAAACTTAGATTCTCAATACCCAAAAAGTTACATAAGCAACAAGGTATGGAAATCTATGGAAAAAAAAACTTAAAAGTGTTGATGATGTAAACTTAAAAGCTAAATTCCCAAAAAGGGTAAAAACTACGTTTTTGTGATATTTTTCCTCTGTAAAGTGGCTTGTCAGCGGCCATAGAGTACAAAAGGTATATATAGAAAAGTAGGGAAGCCCTAAAATGACTACAG
Organism: Camelina sativa; assembly: GCF_000633955.1. Lineage (NCBI taxonomy): Eukaryota > Viridiplantae > Streptophyta > Magnoliopsida > Brassicales > Brassicaceae > Camelina > Camelina sativa. The sequence goes on from NW_010921741.1 coordinate 22,389, forward strand.
GACAAAATAGAGAGGCGGCTCGGTTGACTCGACCAAGTGCTCGGTCGAGTGCATGATCGAGTTAGGTCTTCTTCTGCTCCTTTCAGTCGGTCGAGTCCCTCTCAGCACACGATCGAGTGTCTGGTCGAGTGTGGTGGTCGAGTGAACTCCCGGACCTTGATTCTCTTCTGCTCTAGCTCCTTTGTCTGCTTTTCTTGATGGCTTCACTCTCCCTCAGCACTTATCCATGCTCCATTGGGTCCTACATCACCTGTTTATGCAAGAAACAATGCAATGCAATGCAAATCTACCCTAATGCATAAACAACCCTAAAACTACTCAATGATGACCTAACAAGCTAGTAAAACATGCAAAATGTGTAAATAAACTAAGGTAAGACAAGGTAAAATATGTGAACATCAACACTCCCAAACTTAGTCTTTGCTTGCCCTCAAGCAAACAAACAAGACATGAGTAGGAGAGTGCAGTTTGAAAGTGGGATCTCAGAACCTTAAACATGCTAATAGACTAGCTAAAATCAATGTCCAAGTTACTAGTACTAGGATGCAAGGTGAATGAGCTGTACTTAAAGATTTTAGACAAGCCTTTCACAACCTTAACTGATTCAAGCCTTAGACTTCCATATGCATTCAAATCAACCATTTTCTTTAATATTCATTAAACAAGAACATGAATCAGATTACGCAATGCTTAAACTCATTTGGCTTGGTAATAAGGGTTTAGAGACAAAAATGGTCTCTCATTTAAGTGGGGCTCATCAACAACAAGGGTTCTCTCACAAAAAGTGGATTGAGCTTTAGATGAAGGCTAAAGGTAAGATNCTTAGACACATACAAGAACAGAACCTTGTCTACCCAAAGGCACCCAAAGTGTTTGTTCCTAATCATTCTAAACCCATGATGTCCTATTTCTACCCTTTAACTTCATCTTTTCTCTTTTGCCCTTTTTCTCTTTGTTTTTCTGTCCTAGGAGGGGTTTCTTACTTGATTTCTCTTAGTGGAATGGAGTTTCTTTCTTATTTGCTTAGGTTCTTACTCTTACTAGTTTCCCAAGTCATAAAGCTTTTCACTAGACTCTTCTTTTCTTTCTTTCTTTTCCTTAACGAGAACCTTACTTTTACTTAGAGTTTGAATTTTTAATGCTCCCATTCTTTCACTTAGAGTTTGGATTTTCTTTAAAACATTTTCCCCCTAAGGACTTTACCCTGTCCTTTCTCTTTTCACTTTTTTCTTTTCTTTTTTTTTTGAACTCACCAAGTCCCTAACCCAGAATTTAAGCCACCTAGTCCTATCTAGTTTGAAGAACGCAAACTAGAACTACACAAGGTTTTATTCTTGTCAGTTCAAACCTAACACTTTCTACCAAGCTCAATCCCAAAATAGGCCTTACACACACAAGATTTAACATGGCTTGAAAGAAGGGTTGGTTAAGGGTAGGGGAAACTGATTCAATGATGAAATCAACTACTTGGATCAACAAGAGTGGTGAAAGTGGGAAAATATGATCCAAATATGTATAAAGTATCCCTGAGTTTAAAGCAATGCATAAACTGATAATTAATAGTCAATATTAGGTTCTTATAAATAGGAAATGGTTTTATATCACAATGTGCTTCAGTTTAAACATAATGCAATATAGGAGTTCTAGACTTGGTTCAATCTTATGTTTCTAACTACTCAACTAGCATCAAAGTACTATTAACTTGGGTATTGATCCTAGTTTAGTTAATTCAAGCAAGTTAACAATGCTAAACTCATCATAGATCCCTAATGCAAATATGAAACAGTCCTATATGAAACATGATAAACAGGATCCTAATATGCAATGCAAACTACATGAACACTCTGTTTTTTGAAGATTTTTGTGAAAAATTTTCAATTTTTTTTGGTTTTTCTATGCCTTAGATGAAATGCAAATTCTAATATGATAATGCTAAAAATTTGAACTAATAAAATAGAAAACAATGTCATGTTGTAAAACACTTGTGGACTCCATAGACCGGCCCGCTCACAGTCCGTTAGGACATGGCCTTACGGCCCATTTACTGTCCGCGCATGTACGGCCCATCGGCCATCACTTTACGGCCCATGGCCATTGCTTCCGGCCCATGGCCTATCTTATATACTCGATTGCTTTATGGGCTTTAGCCTTTGTACTCCTATTATATATACTTGTAACCTCGACATTCATCAATAAGACTAAGAGATTTCACTTCCTAAATCCTCTAGTTTACAACACGTTATCAGCACGATAACCTCTAACCCTAAACCCTAAAAGCAGCCGCCGCTTCCCAAACCCTAAAACCCTAAGGCAGCCGCCGACCTTCTTCTCTCTTTCACAAACCCTAAACTATCTTCGTTCTTGCCTCCATCCGAGATCAAACACCTTTTCTGTTCGAAGATCTCCTTGTTCACGAGCATACCTTAAGCTCGTGATCAAGCTTCTATCGACAGCTTGATCGAGGTTCGTGATCCGTGTTTGGGGGTGAGTTTGTGGTTCGTGATTCCGGACGAGAGAAGTACAAAGCGGTTCGTGATCCGCGGAAGCTGTTCGTTGTTCTGCCTGCGGAAGCTGTTCGTGATCTAGTACGTGGTCCTGTTCGTGATCCAGTACGTTGTTCTGTTCGTGATCCGGTTCGCGGTTCTGTCCGAGATCTGGTTCGTGGTTCTGTTCGTGGTCCGTGAACGAGTGAGAGTTAAAACCGAGGTCTGTTAGCTCCCGGTCCATATCCAGTCAGATCCAAACCGGTGAAAGGTAAAGATATGGCCGAACCTTCTTAGAACCCTAATATCGAACATGAACATTAACAAACTATTAAACCCTAACATATCCAAGTACATAAACAAACAAACCTTAAGGTTATATCCATGTAAATCTTAAAATCGGATTGCATAGGGCTGTTAGGTTGTTTGTAAATTGCACCAAACTTTGTCAAACATGAAATCGAATTTGGTTGTTTGGATTGTTTGTTGCATAAGAGCCTAGAACATGAATTTGTTAAAGTCGAATATTGTTAAACTGTTCTAGGATTTAAAACTTGGATCATTCATGCATTATAATTAAAATTGGATCATTGTATAGGATGTTAGAAAATCGACTGCATGAATCCATCCTTAGGATTTCTTAATCTCGAAAATTTAGTATTCTGTTCTAGGGTTGAAAATTCCGATTGAACTAAAACTTTGGTTAAGTTCCTATAAACTTTAAAACATGAAATCGGAAATTAAAACATTGGTTAGGATAAATTCCTAATTAATTTAGCAATTATCTAAAACCCTTAAAAACAATATTTACTAAATCCTAGACTAAAAGGAAATTTAAGAAAAAAGGAAATCCTATCTAGAAATAAGGAAATTGTTGCATGCATACATATTTGATTTTGTTGTCTTTGCATGCATGAATTTAAACCATACGAAATCTATAATAGGCAAGGGCATGTTTCGGTCTCAAATACCGCATGGCCCAAGGCATGTTTCGGTCTCAAATACCGCATGACCTGAATAAATACTTGTTGCATGGTTCGATCTCAAATATCACATGCTAACTATCGGTTGTCTACCTTATATGCAGTTGGCAAACCTCAAAAGCCTAGACTACCCCATCTTGCAAGCTTCTGGAAAGAACTACTTGGAATGGGTCAAAGACACCGAAATCCACGTAAGGTCCAACGTACTAGCTGCTTGCATTGATGAGGAAGTTGAGAGCACTGATAAGAGGAAGAATAAGTGTCTCCAACATATGCACCATCACATTGCAGAGACTCAAGAGTCAATACCTCTTTATAGACAATCCACTCGCCCTTTGGACACAGCTTAAACGCCGTTACGGGCACCAAAAGACGGTGCTCCTTCCAAAGGCCGAGTTTGATTGGAAGAACCTAAGGATCCAGGATTACAAATCCGTGGAGGAGTATAACTCTGAGCTTTTAAGGATTGTCTCACTCCTTAGGGTATGTGGAAAAGAGGTGAATGAAAGGGAGCTGATAGAAAAGACCTTTTCTACTTTCAGCCCTAACAATAGAGTTCTTCAGCAACAGTATCGGCACCAAGGCTTTGCCGATTATGGGGCACTCATTGAATGTTTACTGCTAGCTGAGCAGAATGATGAGTTGCTGCTGATGAACAGTGCTATGAGACCTCCCGGTACAGCCCCATTACCGGAAGCAAATAAGGTTGATTTGGGAAAGAAAACTACAATGGAGCCTAAGGAGCCCAAAATGCCCCATGAGACCAACTATGTCCACAGAGAAAGACACTACGGCCAAGGCCGTGGTGGCAGAGGACGTAGTGGCCGTGGCGGCCGTGGCGGACAGGCCGGCCGAGGAGGCCGCGGACGTGGTGGTAAGGGCCATACGTCCTTTAAACCACGCACCAAGGTTAAATCGGTCTACCACAGATGTGGTATGTCAAACCACTGGTCCAAGACTTGTAGAACTCCCAAACACCTCATTGATGCATACCAAGAAGTTCTAAAGAAAAATCCGGAAGCCAACTATGCGTACATCGATGATGAAGGAGACTTCGATCATGAGAATGACGACTTGCTAGAGACTTCCGATTGCCTTCAAGATGATGATTGATTTTCGTTTTAATGCGGTTTAATTTCAATGCTTTTATGCTTTATTTTCCTTTATTGTATTGGATGATTATTTAAATTTAAATGCAATGGTTCTTTTATTTTATAATTGTCCTATTAAAATACAAAATTATGTCCTATTTATAGAAATGGCCAAGGACATGAGTGAACTAGTGGTGGACAGTGGATCCAGCCACACTATACTAAGAGACAAAAGATATTTCATAGATCTCAAAATGAAAAGTGCAAATGTTAGTACAATTGCGGGTATAGCCAACATGATAGAAGGCTACGGCCAGGCTCACGTTTTGTTGCCTAACGGCACACACATTGAACTAAGTGATGCCCTATACTCACCCAGCTCTAAGAGAAACTTATTGAGCTTTAAAGATATAAGATTAAATGGTTATCATGTTGAAACCAAGGGTGAAGGAACTAAAGAATTCCTATACATTACAGAAAATGTAAATGGCCAAAAGAAGGTCCTAGAGACTATACCTGCACTAGCCACTGGTTTATACCATGCTAGGATAAACATGATAGAAGCTAACATGGCTAAGCACAAAATGTTCACTGAACAATTCACTCTATGGCATGACCGGTTAGGCCACCCGGGTTCGAACATGATGCGTAAAGTAATTAAGAGTTCAAATGGGCAAAATCTTAAAGAGAAAAGAGTTTTTCCTAAAAATCTCACTTGTGTAGCATGTGCATAAGGGAAACTCATCACAAGACCATCACCAGTAAAAGTCACAAAAGAGACTTTGCATTTTCTGGAAAGGATACAAGGTGACATATGTGGACCAATACACCCACCTTGTGGGTCGTTTAGATATTTCATGGTTATGATCGATGCATCAACCAGATGGTCTCACGTATGCTTGTTATCCACAAGGAACCTAGCATTTGCTAGGCTGTTGGCTCAAATCATAAGATTAAGAGCACATTTTCCAGACTTTCCACTAAAGACTATACGTCTAGATAATGCTGGTGAATTTACATCCCAAGCGTTTAATGATTACTGTATGTCCATGGGGGTGAGTGTGGAACATCCTGTGGCACATTTCCATACACAAAACGGATTAGCTGAATCCTTCTTTAAACGTATACAATTAATAGCTCGACCATTGTTAATGAGATCGAAGCTTCCTGTGTCGGCTTGGGGACACGCGGTCTTACATGCAGCAGAACTCATACGCATCAGGCCATCTAGTGAACACATATATTCACCATCCCAACTATTATCGGGTCAAGAGCCAGACTTATCCCATCTCAAAACATTTGGTTGTGCCGTTTATACACCCGTTGCTCCACCACAGAGAACTAAGATGGGACCTCAAAGGAGGATGGGAATATATGTGGGATATGAGTCTCCCACCATAATAAAGTATCTTGAGCCATTGACAGGAGATCTATTTAAGGCCAGATACGCGGACTGTCAATTCGTTGAGTCCGAATTCCCTACGATAGGTGGTGAGACCGGCAAGCTGGTCAAGGAATTAACATGGAACCAAACATGNAGTCTAAAGGTGCAAAACAGACCGGGTTCAGGGAATTATCGAAAAACCAGACATGGCCGCGGAAATAATTAATGTACCAGGTGAAGTTCAGAACGCTGAACCTCAAGAACCTGAAGGAATTGATAACAATGAAGCATCAATCAATTACATAATGTCTGGAATAAAATGGAACCGGAAAAATGTCGACATTGATGAAATATTTATAAACAAGGTAGCACTTGAGATAAATGAGGATCTAGAACCCACATCCATATTAGAGTGCACTCAAAGTAAAGATTGGCTTAAATGGAAAGAAGCCATTGATGTGGAGTTAAACTCTTTAAAGAAGAGAAGTGTGTTTGGTCCGATCTTAAGGACGACACCTACCATTAAACCAGTTGGACACAAGTGGGTCTTTGTAAGAAAGAGAAATGAGAAAAATGAGATAGTGAGATACAAAGCACGGCTTGTAGCACAAGGATTCTCTCAAAGACCCGGCATAGATTATGAGGAGACATACTCCCCTGTGATGGATGCAACGACTTTTAGATATCTAATAAGTCTGGCCATAAGAGAAAATTTGGATTTACGGTTAATGGATGTTGTAACCGCCTATTTATATGGTCCACTGGATAATGAGATTTATATGAGATTACCAGAGGGTATAGAACATAAAGGTAAAAATGGTTCTCGAGACCAATACTGCATAAGGCTAGACAAATCGCTTTATGGACTGAAACAAAGTGGTCGAATGTGGTATAACCGACTAAGTGATTATTTAGCTAAGAAAGGCTATAAGAACGACCCAATCAGTCCATGTATATTCATAAAGAAGTTTGCAAACAAAGGATTTGTGATAATAGCAGTTTACGTGGATGATTTAAACATCCTCGGTACCTCTGGGGAAATCGCCCAAACTGTAGAATACCTCAAGAAAGAATTTGAGATGAAAGACCTAGGCAAAACAAAATTCTGTTTGGGATTGCACCTTGAGTACGTAAATAATGGAATCCTTGTGCATCAAAAGGCATATACAGAAAAAGTACTCAAGAGATTTAATATGGAGCAAGCTCACCCATTGACTAGCCCAATGGTTGTTAGAAGCTTAGACTTGGATAAAGATCCATTTGCTCCTAAGAAGGCCAATGAAGAAATTCTTGGACCTGAAGTGCCTTACCTCAGTGCTATAGGAGCGTTAATGTTCCTGGCTAGCCACACTAGGCCGGACATATGCTTTGCCGTGAACCTCCTAGCAAGATATAGTTCTTGTCCAACTATACGGCACTGGAATGGTATTAAACACGTCCTACGGTACCTGCGAGGGACGGTTGATTTTGGTTTATTTTATACTAACCATAACAAAGATGGTCTAGTTGGTTTTGCTGATGCAGGTTATCTATCCGATCCACACAACGGTAAGTCACAAACAGGTTATGTGTTTACGCACGGTGGTACGACGACCTCTTGGCGTTCGATGAAGCAGACTCTTGTGGCCACATCGTCAAATCACGCGGAGATCCTAGCCATCCATGAGGCCAGCCGTGAGTGTGTTTGGTTGCGGTCCATGACTCAGCATATTCGGACGGATAGCGGCTTAGAAGACAGCAAGGAAGCAACCGTCATCTACGAGGACAATACGGCTTGCATCGCACAGCTCAAGGAAGGATACATCAAGGGAGATCGGACGAAGCACATACTGCCGAAGTTCTTCTTCACACATGAACTACAAAAGGCCGGAGAAGTTCAAGTGGTGCAAGTACAGTCCTGCGACAACTCAGCCGATCTCTTCACCAAAGCATTGCCGACATCGACGTTCAGGAAGCTCACGCACAAGATTGGGATGCGGAGACTTCAGGACTTGGAGTGATGTTTGGATCAGGGGGAGCAATGTGTGCTGTACTCTTTTTCCTTCACCAAGGTTTTGTCCCATTGGGTTTTCCTGGTAAGGTTTTAATGAGGCAGCATCCCTTAAGCACATTGCAGCGATCCCATCCAACATGGCACGGTCATCTCGTCCAAGGGGGAGTGTTGTAAAACACTTGTGGACTCCATAGACCGGCCCGCTCACAGTCCGTTAGGACATGGCCTTACGGCCCATTTACTGTCCGCGCATGTACGGCCCATCGGCCATTACTTTACGGCCCATGGCCATTGCTTCCGGCCCATGGCCTATCTTATATACTCGATTGATTTATGGGCTTTAGCCTTTGTACTCCTATTATATATACTTGTAACCTCGACATTCATCAATAAGACTAAGAGATTTCACTTCCTAAATCCTCTAGTTTACAACATGTCAAATGTCATCTCAAACCCTCCCCCAAACTTAAATTACATAGTCCCTTGTGTAAGAGAAATTTAAAAGAGGATTCAAGACTTAAAATAAAACAAAGCAAGAAATGCAATGGTATTTACAAGGTAAAGGTGAAATTGGTACCTTATGGATTTTGGAAGAAGCTGTCCACATCCTCGTTCATGTTATCAAATGTGTAGCTGGGGTCTTGACTCTGACTTGGAAGTGGAGAAACAAGGTACTCGACTATGGCCATCTGTTGCGACTCGATCGAGTGCTCGGTCGAGTGCTTGGTCGAGCTGGCTGGTCGAGTGGCATGTTGTGGGTAGAATGGTTGGCCTTGGTGCTCATAGTATTGTTGCAGAAGGGCTGGGTCCATGAAGTACTGAGGTGGAAAGGGTGGGTAAGCTAGACCATAGGGATAAGGGGGATAACCTGTTGGAGCTGGAAAGCCATAGGGATGTTTGGGCAGGTGCTCGGTCGAGTACATCGGAGGTGCTCGGTCGAGTGGGTGCTCGAGTGCACCGGTCGAGTGCCTCGGAAACTGAAGTTCTGTGCGGCCTGAACCTCTCTCCCTCTGAATTGGCTCGTGCAGTGAAACACTAACTGGACAATGATCTAGTTGAGCTGCTCCTCCTCAAAGGTCTTGATGGTGCTGGTGATGAATCTCCACTCTTTCGCTCAGCAATTTCCTTCTTTAAACTCTTTATGGACTTCACCATCTTACCCATCTTCTTCTTCAATTTATCCACAGTCTTCCCATGCCACTTGTTCCACTTTTGTAAAAGTGTTACCCTTTTGCTTGTCTCTCTAACCCCTCTACTATCTCTTGGGCTTGGTTCATACTCTTCAAAATAAATTTGTTCTTCCCCATCAGCCATCTCCACATCTCTAGCTTGATCCTCTCTTACTTGGGCTGTACCATCAAACAAGAATTCAGCAGCTGGCCAAAAGTCAATGTTCAGCCATTCTCTTATGGTGGTGAGTGCTTGATTAGGTAGAACAAGCTGAGTCTTCCCCGCTGTTGGATGCTCAAAGTTGAAGAGGTGCTTGCGATGGTGCAACTCCTTTGCTAGAATGAGGGTGGAAGTGAGATATTGGGTGTCTATCCATCTTGGTTTGGCCTTCTCTCCTTGAAGTGGTACATTTGCAGCTACAAGGATTGGAGTGATGTTACCTCCAATGGTTAGAACTCCAGTTGAGTTCCTCTTGTGCAGCTTGCTAACCCAGCTTCTATAATAGATGAATTGGTCAATGAGGACCATAGCCAAATCTGTATCCACACTGCTCCCAAGGATAACAGTCCCATCTCTTGCTTGTGTGATGATCCCATAGAGTGCTACATCAATCATCTTAAGCTCTCCCTCATTCAAGTTTCAAGTTTCCTTCCTAGCAAAGAATGTGTTTGCTAAAACTTTGTGAAAGTATCTTAGGACTAGACTCCTTATCTTTGAACTCTTGGTCTTGGAATAAGAATAAAGTTTGTTGTCTCCAATTGTCCCCCAAACAGCAAAAAGTTCTTCCTTTGGTATGACCATGTCCTCTTCACTTCCAACTTCAAACCCATAGAGTGTGGTTAGCTGCTTGAGTGACAGCTCATACTTCTTGCCCTTGATGGTGAAGTCAATGTAACCAACCCCCATGTCTTGGTCCATGCTTCTGAAGAGATGAAGCTTGATGGTGGATAGAAATTCACAACTCTCTTCCGTATACCCCTCCAAGCACAAACCCATGAATTTGCTTAGGTTGCATTTCTCAAACAGAAACTCAACATCTTCAGCCATACCCAGCTTCTCCATGGTTTCTTTATGGGGATATCTTGTTCCTTGGAAGCTCATATTCATGGAGGCTTCATAGAGTTGGCTTGGGGTTTGAGAACCAGTTTCTTCTTCCATCTCTTCTTCTACTTCACTTTCATTCTCTTCTTCTTGGTGTTCTTAAGCTGGCCTCTTCCCTTTTGCCTTGTGTTTTCTTATGTGCTCCTCAAGAGTAACCTCCATCTCCTCATCACTCTTGAAACATAGATTTTTCTATCTTAACCTATGAATGGATGTAAGATGAACAAACAAACAAACTTAGGCTAAGATGATCAGATGCAGTGCAAGGTGTTTCAATACCCTTATGATGTTGTAGCATAAAGGATGTCAATCCATAAAGAGTGTGATATGTAAGTAGTCAAGATGTGATCAATGCATTCAAGTTAAGCCAAATATCAATATGGTTTTGATCTATCTTGATGCTTCTAAACATTCTATGTGCAAATTTGGACATAAATGGCTGTAAAAGCTAAGGAATTACTACTAAACAATGCAAAAGAGAAGGATAAACTATGCTTAAACATGGTAAAATATATGTACATCCGCTCCGGATCTTTCTTATGTGCTCCTCAAGAGTAACCTCCATCTCCTCATTTAGCTCTCTCTTTTCTTTTTCTTTCTTTGCTAGACTCCTAACAATATAGCAAGATCTTTCTTTTCTAGGAGACTATAGCAAGATCTTTCTTTTTTTTTTTTTTTTTACTTAGAGACTTAGAGCTAATTAAATCGGACCTTGGGGACTTCCTTTTTAATTTCTCTTTTATTCCTCAACCCAACCCCAAATAATCATGTTAACCACCTATCTTTCAAAACCGATCCTAATAGCTAAATCAAGAGCCAGTTCTTTGTCATTCTCAATACTCTCAAGGTTTCACAACCTATAGCACAATGAAAAGGCCTCACTCAACGATTCAATACAAGGTTTGAAAGAAAGGCTTGGATTCAAGGGTAGGTAAAAACGAATCGGATTAAACGAAAAGATTGGTAAAAATGGTGTGTTAACCCGATTTTAGAGTTACCATGAGCAAGTATTCAAATTCCATAAGCAAGACATTTTAAGTTCAGGTTAAGTCCAATAATATAGAGATGGTTCAATGTTCAAGGAAGTGGAGGAAGCTTTCAAAAGACACAAGGTTTTAAACAAGGATTTTTCATTTTTTCCAAAGATTGATCTAGCAACAATGAACTGTGATTAAGGGCTATAGCTTCAATCCTAAGGTTTGGCTTTAAACAAGGTGGTTTTAATCATTGTCCCCTAAAATGCATATGCAACAATCCTATATGAAGCAATCTAGACTCAATCCTAATATGAAAATGCAACTACATGAACACTCTTTTTTTTTTTTTTTTTCAAAATTTTCAAATTTTTATGGTTTTTTATGCAAATATATGCAAACTCAAATGAAGAAAACTAGCATGCAAAAATTTGAAATAAGAAAATAAAACACAATGTTATATTAGGACCCTCCCCCAAACTTAAATTACACTGTCCCTGTGTAAATAAAAGTCTGAAAAAGAACCCAAGAATCACACAAAATGAAATAAAGCTAAATGCAATGTTATTTCCAAAGGTTGGATGAATGTGGTACCTCATGGGTTGGTGAAGAAGGAGGTTGTAGCAGCCTCCATACTCGCCAACGTGTAGCCAGGGTCGCCACCGGCTTTACAGGTGCCGGTATTCGCTCATCATAGAGCTCAGTTATGCGCACGGACGACCTGCTTGGACCAGCATCCGAGGGGTTCATCGGGTAGGGCGTGGTGTAGGTCATCGGGTATAACATCAAGTAGTACGACGGGTATGGTGGGAGAGGTCCGAAATGATCACCTGTATAGCCGCTTGCAGGGTGCATCAAGTAGGGCATCTGATACGGCATCTGGTAAGGCGGAGGGAAAGTACTTAAGTGGTCACCCGGATGTGTGCTCGGAGGTTGCATCGGATAGGGCATCATGTACCCCATCGGGTTGTGCATCGGATAGGCATCCGAGTGGCTTATCCACGATCTATCTGGTCTAGTGACATCCTCCTCTGCTCGGGGCTCGTAGGAGGATGCCCTGTGAGACTCTGGAGGTGCTAATCCTCAGATTCCTCCCAATGGTCCGCTTCTTCCCATCCATGTGGTTGCATATACCGAAGTGGGAGCTGAGGCACAGCTTGCCTTGTCTTGCAGCTCCATGATCTGTCCTCCCATTACCTTCACTGAGCCAGTGAGGTCTTTTACCTTCTTCGCTAGGAACTTGTTCATCCTTTTCAGCCAGCTGATCCTCTTGTGAGCTTCTCTCACCCCAACAGGTTGCTTTTGAGAGCACACATACTCCTCAAAATCATACTCATCCGAGTTGCTCCCTGTTCTTGCTCTGCTTGCTCTCCCTCAGCTTCGGATTCCTCCTCCGGGTTGTACAACTCCTCCAAAGGTGGTGTGAAATCTATTTTATCCCCTAGCCGGATTTTGGTGCACACGACGTTTGGCAGGATCATTTGGGTGGCTTCGACAGTTGGATGGACAAACTTGAAGAGTAGCATGTCGTTTGGCTTTTCATAAGCCAGGAAACTCGCCAATGTGAGGTAGTCGACGTCTAGCCATCTCGGGTCATGAACCACTCCCTTTAGGGGCACATCCCAAGCTACCAAAATTGGTGTGACCAATCCTCCTATGGAGATCTCTCCAGCTCCATCTCTCCTCTCAATTTTCATTGCCCAAGACTTAAGGTAGAGGAACTGATCGAGCAGCACAAAGACCATGCTAGTATCCGCGGCATCTCCGACTAGCGGTGTACCATCCCTAGCATTGTCTAACACTCCACACAAGGCAATGTCTAGTAGCTGGAGCTCATGGTCATTCACATTCCCAGTCTCCTTTCTAGCAAAAAGAGTGCAGGCGAGGGACTTGTGAAAATACCTCAAAACAGAGCTCCTTATTTGAGTAGACTTGGAGCTTGTAGACTTGTAAGGAAGCTTGTCGCCTATTGTCGGCCATAGGGACTTCATCTCCTCCTTGCTCACTTCCATGTTCTCTCCAGTCCCAGCCTTGAAACCATACAGCTTCTCCATCTCCTTGAATGTAAGCCGATACTTCTTGTTGCGCACGGAGAAAGTGATGAACCCGATCCCCCCATTGGGTAGTAGGGTCGGGTGGTCTTCAAAATAGTGCAACCGCAGTGTGGAGAGGAAGTGAACCGTCTCCTCCTCATAAGCTTCGAGTTTGGTTTGCATCATCTGGCCCAGGTGGCACATGTCGAACAGGAACTCGACGTCGCTTGCGATTTTCAATTGCTTCATTGTTTCACGGTGAGGGAAACAAGTTTCTACAAAGCTCATCTTGCGGAGGACCTTGAAAAGCTTGGCCGTAGTCTCCACCTCTTTCTGCTTCAGCCTCCGCGAAGCCTGGCGTGTGCGTTCTCTCTGCTCCCCCTCTCCGTCACGGCTCTCCTCCTCTGAATCTCGATCCTCTTTCTCAGCTGCTCTCTCGGCTACCTTCTCAGCCCTTTCAGAGGCTGGTCTCTTCCCTCTTGCAACCGCAGCTCTGCTCCTTAACCGCGAGGTTTGGATCTCCTCTGGTTCTCCTCCACCAGCATCAGAATCGACCTACATAAGAGCAGTAACGGTTCTCTCGGATGTAGATAGGTCCCTACGTCGAGGAGATCGGCGGACTGCGACAGCTACAAGATTGGGACAGAGAACACGGGTCTCTACACGATCGATTGCTCGAGCATCCTCTCGGGTGGCAGATTAGGTTGAGCATCGGGTTGGGGATGCGAAACATCCAGCCAACGGTTCAGAATGTGGAACATCTCCCCTTCCTTGTGAATCGTGAGCTTCGACGGCATCGTCTCCGGTTCTAGCAGCGGTGGAAGTTGATCTGCTCCCCTTCTTTTGGTAAGTCTTCACCTTTGGAGCCATTTTGAATCCTTGAAAAGAGAGGAAAGCTAAGCTTCGAGAGTAGTAGGGTTAGTTCCCAAGAAATTGAAGAGTCTCGATTCCCTTGAGAGAAAAATAGAAAGTAGGAATGCAAAAAGCTTTTAGGGTTGAGAGACTTATCGATTTGTGCTGCTGAGGGAGAAGGGTTCTAGTCCCTTTAAATAGAAGAGGGTTAGCAACTTGGGCTTCCCCGAGAGTGGGCTTGGGTTTGTGGAATTCGGACTCCACTCGCCACCCGAGTGGGAACACGATCAGGCGCGTTGGGTATGGATTCGGGTAGAGCTTCGGGTTCCCCAAAATTTTTCTTTCTTTTTTTATTTTATTTTATTTTAGATAAATGAAAATATGCAAAAATAGAAAATAAGATAAAATAAATAAATAAGAATTAAAGCAAAATAAAGGATACCTTTGGGACTTCCTCCCAAGTGAGCTTGTTTTAAGTCACTAAGCTTGACTATTCATGCTCCTTAAGCATGGGTTTTAGGAGGGAGAGGTTCTGGAATCATCTCCATTGGGACAGACTGGCTTACTGGATTTCCCAGGTCTTGTCTAGGTTCCACAGCAAATGTAGTATGGACTTCCTTGTGATGCTTGACCCTTCTTTGTTTAGTCTGGGTGGAAAAAGCTTGACCATCAATGGTTGATCTCTTGATTCCCTTCTTGATGCCATGTTCCATTTTGAAGTGCTCTCCATGCTCAATTCTGATCTTCCCATGCTTCACATCAATCACTACTCCTATCGTTGCCAAGAATGGTCTTCCTAGGATCAGTGGATCATCTGGTTCCTTATCCATATCAAGGATCATGAAATCAGTAGGAACTTCCACTCTTCCAATCCTGAGAGGTAAGTCTTCCAGAACGCCGATGGGGTGTCTGATTGTTCTATCAGCTAGAACCAGATACAGACTACTAGGTTTAAACTGTTAAAACCCATCTTGTTGGCAACGGATAATGGCATGATGCTGACCGAAGCTCCCAGATCGCACAAGCAGTTGTTGGAAATCCTAAGACCTATTGAACATGGCAGAGTAAAAGAGTCGGGATCCTCCAATTTCTCCTCGATTCGTAGCTCAGGATCTAAGCACACTCCACTCCTCAATATTGCATTCCCAATCTCCTTGACAGCTTCCTTAACTTCAATCTCTTGCTGAGCTGTCTCCTAGATGATTTCCTCTTGAAGTTTGTGTGGTGGCAAGAGCTTAGAAGGTGGAGCTTTTCGCTTGGCCATACGCTCTGCAAGCGCCTCTAATTGGATGTCAAGAGCAGCATTGAACCTTTCCTCTAGTTCCCCTTCTGCTGCTACAAGCAGTTGAGGTTGATCTATCATTTGAACTTCTACTCGATGTATCATCCGATCACCACCATCGGGTGAGTTATCGGGCTCAGCCTCAGGTAGTTCTTCAGATTGTGATTCTCGAACCAGTGCTCGATCATCAACTCGATCACTCTCCTCGGGTAAATGCTCGGGTTCATACTCGGATATGTAGTACTGATACTCATTCATCCCATAATGATCCATAGCCTCCCCATCTCTAACGTCACTGTCCTCAGTGAGGTAGTCTTCATAATCATCAACAAGGAAAATGGCTTGGGCAGTGGCATAATCCTTTGGGTTCTGAACAGCTTTACGTGGAAGCTGGTTGATCTTTGGAGGTGGTTGGTTGTTGTGGTGGCCCTCTAGGTACCTCAGCTTAGTGTTGAGGGAATCATATTTGGCAGTCAAGTCGTTGTATCCATAATCGATCTTGTTTCTCATCTCGGCAAAACGTTTGGCATTGTCCATTGCAGCCGATGCTTGACTCTGTATCATTTGTTGAATCAGTCCGAGTAGATCAGCTTCTTGGGATTGGTTCTGCGGGCCTTGGTGTGGTTGGAATCCAGGTGGTGCAATTGGTTGGTAGTTGCCAGAGTACGCTGCTTAGGAGCATAGCCTTGATTGTATTGAACAAAATGCTTTTGCTGACCTTGGTTCCCTTGGAATCCTGATGGGTAGACTTGGTCTTGAGGATTAGCAACGTTGAGGTTACGATAGGACAGGTTCGGGTTTGGTTTGTAGTTGTTGTACCCCTTGTTGTAACCTCCTTGGTTGTTGATGTAGTTTATATCCTCTAGCTGAGCATTCTCCCCATCTTGTTGCAGAAACTGCTCTTCCTCTGAGATGCCATGGACATGCTGCTGCTGGCTTAGGAGCTTATCTAACTTGTCATCTAGGGCTTTCATGTCCCTCTTGTACTTGGCATCTTCCTCTCAAGTAGATCGCACAATGCGATCGTACTCCTCATTGTAATGTCCATCAGATTGAGCCAAGATTTCCACTAGATCCCAACCTTCGTCAACATCCTTGTTGAGGAAGTTACCATTGCTTGCGGTGTCCAGCAACATCCGTATCTTTGGGACCACACCTCGGTATAGTGTACTTAGCAATGAAGAATTGCTAAATCCATGATGAGGGCATCTGGTAGTGTATCCCTTGAAACGTTCCCAAGCTTTGCTGAACGTCTCATTGCTCTTCTGAACAAAGCTGGAGATATCATTTCGCAGCCTTGCGGTTCTGGAGTTGGAGAAGAATTTGGCTAGAAACGCCTTCTTGCATGCTTCCCAGGTGGTGATGGACTCCTTGGGGAGTGATTTCTCCCAGATGTGTGCTTTGTCTCCCAAAGAGAATGGGAAAAGCCGGAGTTTGAATCCATCTTCACTAACTCCATTTATTTTGGTTAGGCTACAGAGCCTATCAAACTCATCCAAATGGTCCAATGGGTCCTCCATTGGCAATTTATGAAACTTGTTGCTCTGTATCATCTGGATGAGACTACTCTTGATCTCAAAGTTGTTGTTTTGTACAGCAGGTGGTACAATGCCATGTATTTGAGTGTGAGTAGATGGAGCATCGCCTGCTCCTATGTTGGTCCTCTCTTGAGGTGCTGGTGGACCATTCTGATTATTCATCTCCTCCTCAATCGTTGGTGGTTGTGGCTGCTGGACTTGTTGTTGACGTAGTAGCCTAGGTCTGTCAATGTTATCGATGAAAGGACTCAAGTGTTGGCTACCTTTGGATCGTGTTTGCATGCACAAACAGTTGACCGAGTGAGTACATGAGGGTCAACTCGATCCAGGTGATCGAGTGACGGGTCGGGTGGGTACTCGGGTTGTACGTGAAATCCAAAACAAGCAAACACGAATGTAAACAAGTCAGTACGGAACCAAAATGGAAGATAGAACTTGATCTAGCAAGTGCTGAAATCCTAAGCGTAGCAAATTAAATTCAACCAAATGGCAACAGCGCCAAATTGATAACAGGTTTTTTCACCCAGGGTATCAATTCCCTATGCAGTTGTAGTACAAAGGGTTATCAATCCAAATGGTTGTTAGGCTAGCAAATAAGATATGATCAGAAACAAGCAAGTCAAGCCAAGCAATAAGTGGGTTTGATCTAACAATCCTATAATAAATAAAAGAAAGCAAATAAATAAGAACCACACGACCTAAGCACTCGATGCAAGCATTCAAGTACAGGATCGGGTGGAGTGATCGAGTAAAAAGGGAAAGCAAGAACAGCTCGATGGTATACTCGAAGCAGGTGATCGTGTACCTGTTTAGGTAAGGGATCGAGTGATGAATAAAAATGTAAACAATCTAAAAACGAAAGCTCCTAAGGATGGGGTAATCGACTCCTAAGTGTTCCTGACCAATTTGGATATCTTACATGCCTCAAGCAAATATTCCCTAGACAATGAATCTCTAAAATATTTTTAAAACACTTTCGTGATAGAAACAATCAACCTTAATCACTTCCCTACCCAACTCTCGTTGGAGAAACATGACAAAGCAGACAATACAAACCGATTCATTATTGTCAATAAACCCCTTACTCATCTAATCTCTTAGGCTAAGTGAGTAAATCTCTAGC
>NW_010921741.1:41032-44829 GCF_000633955.1 Camelina sativa
TGGAGAAACATGACAAAGCAGGCAATACAAACCGATTCATTATTGTCAATAAACCCCTTACTCATCTAATCTCTTAGGCTAAGTGAGTAAATCTCTAGCATTGATTGATTCAAGCATTTCATCTACACCTCTTGGTGGTAAAACTCCTTAGATCTAATCTCAACCTCTCGGTTTGTTGGTAGCATTAAGAACAACAATCTAGAAGGGAATTTATAAAACATAAACAACCAAGCTAAGACATCCTAACCGATCAAGAACACAAAATCGTCTATCCCATCACTAGAAACTTTGTTTCACTACTCAGATCTCATTGCAGAAAATACAAAAGCATAGATGAACGAAAATTGCATTGTATTAAAATATAAAGTAGAAGAGAAGAGTACAAAGTAGAAATCTAAAAGAATAGCAAAAAGAAGTAAAATAAATCCTAGCAAAGATAGAAAAATGTTTGAGTCGCTCAAGATCTCTCTCAGAAGCTCTCGCTCTCTGGTTTGAGGGTCTGCGGCGTCCTTGGGCGAGAGGAAGAAGAGGGGGGTTTATATATGGAAACCCATTAACCATAGCTTCCCAGTCCTGCCGGAGGGTCTGCTCGATGGGGTGCACGAGGATGAGCTCGGATTGCTCTTCGGGTAGGCTCTTTGATTGTTCTTTCTGTTCTTAGATCCTCCTCGATCGGGTTGGTGTTCAAACTGTTCTTCGTCGGGTACATGTTCAGATTCGACCTTGTTTCTCTCCATTTTCAGTTCTTAAGCACCTTTTTTCATCCAAAATATGCAAATGCAAGAATGCAACACCCTAAATGGCCTAAATGTGGATTCATACAGTAAATGACCTAAAAATGCTAAGGTTAGGGTAAAAACAATGCAAAATATGGACAAAAATGATGTTTAAAACATGTAAATTAGAGAGTTATCAACTAGCAAGGATGCAATTGTTGCTGTTGATAAAAAATTTAGTACTTTTTGTTCATGAATTGCAAGATATTATGCTGCAAGTCCTAAGCTAGTTGGTGAAGAAAAGAGAGAGCCTAGTCATTGTAAGCAAAGGTGGCAGAAGATCAAAGAAACAGTCTGCAAGTTTGTTGGAAGCTATGAGGCTGCAACAAAAATGAAATCAAGTGGCCAGAATGAAGATGATATCATGAAATTGGCCAATGAAATCTTCTTAAATGATTATAAGGTGAAGTCCACCCTTGAGCATGCTTGGAGGGAGCTTCGCAATGATCAGAAATGGTATGGATCTAATTCTGCGAAAGGTAATGGAGCATCAAAGAGAAGGAAGTGTGATGATCTTCATTCACAATCATCAAGCTCGGTTCCAGTTACTCATGTAAAGGAGGAAGTTCGGCTACTGGTATTAAGGCAGCAAAGGCGAAAGGTAAAAGGCTTGTAAACAAGCCAATGAATTTGCCAGAAGGCGCTTCTCTTGTCGAGTTTCAGAACATGTGGGAGATAAGGCAAAAGGAATTTGCCTTGAAAGAGAAACATAGTATGATTGAAAAGAAGCAAAGCAAACATAAAATTCTTGACCGTCTACTTGCTAAAACTGAGCCTCTGACTGAAATGGAAATCGCTTTGAAGAATAATATAATTAATGACATGTTGTCAAGTTAGTTTCAGTTTGAGTTTATGTTTGCTTATGTGTTGTTTCTTTCAGTTGTTGCATCATGCTTTTGACTTTGAGTTTATCGGCTATGTAATGAGTTTAACTTGTTTTAATGATATGTAATGGTGTTAACTTGTTTTAATGATATGTAATGATATCGCCTATGTAATGAGTTTAACTTGTTTACAATGATATGTGTTCTTCATTCGGTTCAGTTTGGTATATGTTCCTTTGTTGTTCATGTAGTTTGGTTTTAAAATGAGATAACTAGTTTGGTTGTATGATTGATTTTTGTTTCTATTTGTCCTTCCATCAGGATTGCGACAAGCAGAAGAAGAAGACAAGAAGATTTTTGGTCACAGACGACAAGAAGAAGAAGAAGAAGACAACAAGTTTTTGGTCACGGACAAGAAGAAGAAGAAGAAGACAAGAAGCGGAAGGCTAGGAAAAGAAGCTTTTGGTCACATCCATGTTGCTTTTGGTTCACGGACCTACGTACTTGGTCACAGACGAGAATATCACGATTTTGTATCTCCACAAGCTCGTCATTATATAAGAGCATCTTCGTAGACACATAAATGAGAGCTAGAGCTTATTCGATTTCCATTTTGTACCCACAATATCAAGCTTTTACAATATTTTCTTTCCTTTATACAATATATTTTTCTTTTTTCTTTAAAATGGCATCTTCTTCTAATAACATTGAAGAAATTATGGATGATCAAACATTCGACAATTATTTTGATCAAGCATTAGAGGATCGCTTCAATCAAGCAATGAATCAGTTTGCACCCAAGAAGAAGAATCAAGCCCACATTGAAAGAAAACGTGAAGAGGGGCACCAACGCTTGTGGAATGATTATATCTGTGAAGATGCAAAAAATTCTCCTCAAATCTTTTGTCGCCGTTTTAGAATGAACAAACCCTTGTTCATGCGTATTGTCGAACCACTCTCAACAGAAGTTCCATACTTTGAACAAAGAAGAAATGGTAGCACAAGGCTAGGTCTTTCTGCACTACAAAAGTGTACAACAACAATTCATATGATGACATATAGTTCTGCAGCGGATGCGGTTGACGAATACCTCCGGCTTGCTGAAAGCACTACGATGTTATGTTTGGAAAAGTTCGTTCAAGGAATCATTCATTTATTTGGAGATGAGTACCTACGCATATCCACACCAGAAGATCTTCAACGACTACTCAATATTGGAGAGATACGCGGATTTTCCGGGATGATAGGAAGCATAGATTGTATCATTGGAAGTAGAAGAATTGCTCGATTGCATGGAAAAGTCAATATACACGTATATATGAAAAGCCAACAATTGTTTTAGAGGTTGTAGCTTTACAAAACCTCTGGATATGACACACATTTTTTTAAAGCGCCATATAAATTAAATGATATCAATATTCTTGATCGTTCACCAATTTTTAAAAGTATACAAGTCTTATAAATTTAAACAAAATACCATAATAATTTACAATATATATACATTCAAGATCTCAAATTTAACATGGACGATGGACCCATAAAATATTAAAGTTTTTAAAAAAATTCTTAATTTTACTTTTTTTTTTTAAATTAAAAATAAAATATGTTTTAAGATACTTTGTTTAAATTCTTGGATGGAGGTGCCATTAGTTCCTAAATCCAATTTTAAATTAAAGAAAACAAAATACTTAGGCCATATTTATCGGTGGATCAGTTAGGGTGATCTTGGGTCTTTTTAAATTGAAATTAATTGAACAGTACCCATAAGATCAGCCCAATTGATCTTGAATAAGATCAGTTCTTCATCTGATCTAAAGGACACGTGTCACTCTCGGAAAGAAACTTACGTTTTATTATTCATTTCTTTCGAACATAATTTTCTTTCGAAATATTTGTCTTGTCTAATTAATTAAATAAAATGTAATTCTTGTTTAATTAATTAAGTAATATGTTTGTTTTTTATGAATTTTAGTAAAAGTTTTATAAATGTTTATAATTGTAATATGTTTAAGAATATTAATAAACATTATATTATTAAATAGTATTAAATATTCTTAAATTATTTATTAAACATTAATCTATGTATTTATTAATCCATATATTTTTATGAATTTTAGTAAAAGTTTTATAAGTTTGCAATTAAAATGATATGTTTATAAATTTTTCTAATTGTAATATGTTTAAGAATATAAATAAA
>NW_010921741.1:45561-85669 GCF_000633955.1 Camelina sativa
TCTCTCTACGTAGCTCATCCTCAGTCTCTTGTTCATCTCTATGAAGCTAGTCGTCAGCCTGATTCAGTCCTCTCAAAGACTCAGTGTAGTCTCGTTGTTGATTGTGGCTTCTCCTTCACTCACGCTGTTCCTGTTCTTCACAATTTCACTCTTAATCACGCCATTAAGAGGATTGATTTAGGAGGCAAAGCTTTCACTAATTACTTGAAGGAATTGGTCTCTTATAGATCTATAAATGTTATGGATGAAACTTTTTTAGTTGATGATGCTAAGGAGAAGCTTTGTTTTGTCTCACTTGACCTTCTTCGTGATCTCCGCCTTGCTAGAAGTGGAAATAATCTTATCAAGTCTACATATGTTCTTCCTGATGGTGTTACACATACTAAAGGTTATGTCAAAGACCCTCAAGCGGCTAAGAGGTTTCTTAGCTTGTCAGATAAAGATCATGTGGAGTCTGATTTCATGGCAAAGGTTGGGGACAGGAAGAAGGCTGACATGAACAAAAATGTGAAGTTTCCCATTTTTTTTTTTTTTTCCTTCTTCTATGCAGGTTGAGATTTCTCTTAAATGTGAGGGTTTTTTTGTTTTTTTTTGGCAGGAGATTGACTTAACGAATGAGCGCTTTCTTGTACCTGAGACGCTATTCCAGCCTGCGGATTTAGGTTTGTATCGATGAAAGAGTGTTCGAATGTCGTCGTACATAGAAGATTGATGATGGTAAATTATTTGTTTTGGGACAGGGATGAATCAGGCAGGACTTGCAGAGTGCATTGTCCGAGCTGTAAGCTCATGTCATCCTTATTTGCAACCAGTCTTGTATCAAAGGTGGTTCCAAATGGACACATTTTTTTTTTGGCTTCAGTTGCCAGTGAATTAGTTTTGTTGTCTAAAGCCTTGACCGTCTTTGTGGCAGCATCATCTTAACTGGTGGAAGCACATTATTTCCGCAACTTAAGGACAGACTGTAAGTCTTAATTTAAAGTCCTTCGCAAAAGTGGTTCATGCTTATTAGAGAAGTTGATGTCTGATATATTGCAGGGAAGTAGAGCTTCGACCACTAGTCCCAGACCACTTTGATGTGAAGATAACAACACTGGAGGAGTAAACAAACTCAATACTTTCCTTTTGTTTTCCTTAAATTTTGCAGCGTTTTTTATTTGGAAGATAGCTGTTACTTTTTGCAGCCCAATACTAGGTGTTTGGAGAGGGGGTTCACTTTTGGCTTCCAGCCCGGATTTTGAGTCCATGTGTGTCACCAAGGCTGACTATGAAGAACTTGGATCAGCTCGTTGTCGGAGGAGATTCTTTCATTGAGTATAACCAAAAAATATCAACTGAGTTGTTATTTTTCACATTATATGTCGTGTGTCGTATATTTGTAATGCATGACCATAGCGTTAGTGCGTTACCAAACACCCAAGTGTATTGTTATTGTTTTCCTTTTGATCTTAAATTTCCGAAATTCGGAAAATTCCAACCGTTTAACCAATAACCACCAAACAAACAAACAACCAGAGAAATTGATATGGTCTTAAAAATCAATTGTACACAGAACAAGGGTTTAAGGTACAACATACAGAAACATCGGTGTAGGGTTGAGAGTCCCATGTGTGTTTATCTGAGATAAAGTAATAAATAATTGCCAAGCCAGAGAAAGAGTTTGGCTGTATAAGTTCTCATCAGTCCGTGTAGGGTTCATAGTCCATGCACAAATGCACTAGCTTTCTCTGGTATTGTTGAAAATATTCGCAAACCGCCGTCACTTCTTCCTTCCCAGGTTCAAGACCAGGCAGATCGGGAGGTACCGTGTCTTCGCCAGAAGCATATTCAGATTCAGATTCATCTTCTAGGCTTGACAGCTCGGTTACAATTTCTGAATGGATCTCCTGACAGGCGAGCACAAACATGGCTACTGTGTCAGGCTGTTGCACCTCTCTGAGAGCTGCTAGCGCCTCTTGCAGGGAACCAGCAGCCACATATAAAATAAGCGCCCTACATCAATACAACGTAATTTTTTTTGATTAAGTGATTTTTTTTTAGAGGATTCTACGTCACTCTTAAATTATCCAATTTAAACAGTATTGAAGATGAGTATGATACAGTACCGCCAGACATTGTGTTCCGCATGGAGAACATGATCAGCCCACCTCTGCAATACCCTGAGTATAAAGAGGGAGTGGTTTAAGAGAGGGCACGAGATAAACTGATTCATAGAAATATAAATCAGATCCAAAAGTGAAAGTGTGAAACAGTAAAAGAAAAGACCTAGCATAATCCGATCCTTCTAAATGTGTGGCAGCCAAGGTAGCAGCATCAGTCCACCGTCCAGAATCTTGTAGCTGCATATTAGAAAGGTCGAAAAGTTAGTGTCTAAAACGTTGTCTATTATTAAACGACAGCTAAAAAAACGTTTCCTAGTGATTAATTAATAAAATGGTAATGATAAGAATAAAATGATAATCCCAGTCGAAGCATTAGTTCAGAAGAATATGCAATATTTAGTATCACGAAGGAGATTAGGAAGCTAACCTGTGAACAAGCTTCTTGGTGTCTTCCGACCGCACATAGAAGATGAGTACCAGTGAGCGAATTGTCGGTCCTTACCATGTTGGCTGCAACAACCTACGTGTGTAACAAAAGTGATGGACTGATATTTTTTTAAAGACACAAAAGACCACCATATATACCAAGACAAGATACCTTAAGTGCGAGGTCGAGAAGAGATTTAGACACAGCTGAAGCGAGTGCAATAGCTCGGAGAGCATTTGGATAGAAGTAGGGAGAATCTGGGGCGGAAGAAAGCAGCAAACTCACAGCAGCTTCCAAATTTCCAACTGAAATCAGCCTGGTCATAAAAGTTACTGAGTGAATTCACTTCTCACAGCAAAACTTAAAGCATGGAACTGGAAACTCAGATTCGAAAACTAAATTCTATAATGTACCAATACAAGACACAACTATCTTTCTCTCAGCTTAAAAAGCTTCTAAAATATATATAGTTTCCATTTCTCACAGGATCTACAACAAAAACTAGAAATAATTTCAAGTAATAAACTGAAACAATAAAAATAAAGACATTCTAAAAGTGAAATACTAACTCGTGTACTTGTTTTTGAATGCAATCTTCCCCCTCCAAATTTTCATGCCAAGGAAGACGTTCATTAGCACGTTTCCGTAATTCTTCTCGCTCAAAAGCCATCAATCTAAGTGAACCATCACACTGTCCAGGAAAATGTGGAATATAAGCTCACCAACAAACACTATATTAATGGAAATTTACGATCTCAACATCATTTCCAAAATCAAACATATCATCTATATGTATCCTGGTAGAAGGGAATGGCTAATCTTTTGAAGGAAAAGAGTTTTAATTTGAAACTGAACATGGAATCTACCTTCCTGGCTTCAGGTGCCCATACACCAGTAGATGATATCTTACTCAGCATAGTTGCTTCATCAACTCCTGAAGCAGGGGAAGGGAGTTTTTGCGGAGACCTTTTCGTCAGCTTGTTCATCANTAACAGAGAGAGGTTAATCTGTGGTGACACTACACTAAAGTAAACAAATGAAACAACCTTCTTTCCGATACGGTTCTAGTATCTTCAGCAGCATTTCTGGCACGACAGGGTCTCCTAAAGGTGGTAACTGAATCATGTAACTCCGAAGATCCTTAGAGGATGAAGCCATTCCATGGATCAAATGAGGTCTCTTCTCCAAAGTGGTACTAGACGTATTAAACCAAGATGGTTTCACTCCTAACTGTAGAATCATCCGCAGTGCCTGCATGTATAATAATCAGACACATTTTCATGAGTAACCATTACTGTAAATCGGAATATCAATACCCGGAACCTGTCTTAGGAGATTATATGAGCCTAAAGATAATGCAGGACATTAGTATCTTCTGAATTACATGATATTAGAAGTAAACCAAGATTGATGCCACAAAGACTTCAGGAAGTAAACCAAGAAGTCACTCTTAAAGGAAGTTACCAGTGCATGTGGTACAGGAAGTAGGATAGGGGAGTACATAGGCATAGGACGAAACCTCTCCTTTACAGATTTAGACTGGGGCACAAAGCCAGCTTTTTTTTCATTTCTGCAAAATCCAGAAGAAAAGGTTGGAAATAAAAGATAGCAAAGTAAGTGATTGTAGCCAATTCCAACTTAGATCAATAATAATGCACCTCAGAAACAAAAGAAAACTATTGCATTCGCCCTAACCCTGACATGCCTAAGTCCTAACCTAGGGACAAGGGTGGCCTAGTTGTCAACCCCACTACACCATCCCACCTACATGGTCATGAGAAAGGGCTGTTCTTTTCTCCAAGGGTTTAGGGTGCACATTCATCTTGCAAACAAAATATAAAAACAACTAGACATGCCTATTCAATACAGTTATAGTGATAAAGGGAGAAACTAATCATAGTTTTTCAATGAACAGGTGTACACATACACAGTAACCTCAACGAGCCGGAAGGTGCTATCAGCCCCAGCGATGCATAGAACAAGTGGATCATTCTTATCGGTTCTAAGAGGCAACCAATCAAGTTCCAGTACCAGGGTGCCAGGAATTTGAGGCTGTAGAAGTGACTGGGCTAGAGGATCTGGTGAATCCTGCATCAATTTTCAGCAGCAACTGTCAGAAAAGAGTTATTTTAAGTTGACAGACAATTTCAAACACGTATCAATGAAACCCGTCTTCTTCTTGTTTTCCCTTCGCATTGCATAATATTAGTACACCACCTTTGAAAACACAAGAAACATGCAAAAATTCGTCTTAAGACTCACAAGATCAAATACAGAAAATGTATTGTCATTAAATAGCACAGCTACGCGCCCTCGGCTGCGATCTCCAGCAACAACAGGTGAAAATTTGATCCTCCGTATTCCATCTCTGTGACTATTAAATGCAGATGACTGTCCAGTTGTTACATCCCACCATCTTATGTTTCCTGATCTATCTCCCATAACCTGGAAAGAGATAGCAAGATATGATTTCCATAGGAAAATAAGAGAGAGAACTGGAAGGTGAAAAGAAACGAACCACATGAGGCAAGCGATATGCCATGGCTGTAACCAATCCATCTGAGGGAACGAATGAGGTAGATGGCCATTTGGGTCTAGAAATAGAGGCGGGATCATCTATATGTCAGTGAATATAGGAAGAAGATTACACAACAATTGAAGTTCAAGAACGTGATTGCGAATTCATCTAAATGCGGCTGATAAAAAAATAACACGCAGTGAATTTTCTGCGCTTTCTGAAATTGGACAACAAAGATCTACTCATTATCTCACAAACTGTTTTTAGGAAATAGTTTAATGACAGATGGCATTAGAAACAAATGATATAGCAAGATGGAATAAGGAGAAAGGAACACTACAATAGGCACGCAATAACGTGTAATCACTATTTCATATTATCTTCTCAGAAACAGAGAGAAATTTAGAAGCTCTTAATTATGATCTGCATTGTGATACGGAATTGCTATGGAAAGAAAAATTTCCGAACAACAATTGAGTTAATGGACCCATTAGTTTTACCTGTAATCTCGTATTCTACGTCCTTGGACTTCAAATACTCCAAGGGCACCATTTACTAGTGCAAATGCAAAACTCTCTACAGTTTCTTCAGTCGATCCATCCGAGCCCACAGACGCTGCAGATATGTCAATTACCAAACCCTTAGAAAAAAAAGCATCAAAGACTGGGTTAAATTAGGGTAACACAGATTTAATTGTCTAAAACATCTCACTAGAGTCTGCTGGAGCAGCTACTCCTTCGGATGCTGAGAGAGATTGTTTAGAAGGACCGCCTTGACCTGGGCGTGGAACTGCCGGAAGCGTCCATTCCACTACCGTGAAAGGAAGAGCTAATGATCTAAGCTACAAAATTAGAAGGAATATGATATGAAATATTAATAAACAGAATCTAAAAGCCTCAAATGCAAGAGTATATTTATATTTAGAACACTTTTGGTTCTCGTTCTCACCCATTCTACACACCATCATTACTTTTTTCCTTGAAATTTACAAGAATAGAAATTGAGATGGCAATAAAGACTTTCCAGCACTTCGGAAAGAGGATAGGCAAGATAAGAAGCCACAGAAAGTATGTTGCTTTAATGAATCTCTTAAAAAATCTTAAGGCACAAGCTTTAACCTTTTTGTGCATAATTGATCTTATTAGGCATTATGCTTGTCCAGACCTATGTGGTCCAAAATTATACCTCCTTACTCAAGTTTCACATGCAAAAAGCATTGAAAGTAAATGGATATACGAATAAAGTATGACAGGGATGAGAAATTATGAAATGTAGAATTGGACATCAAAAGAAAAAAAAAATGTCATATGGATGAAAAGTTACAGTGTATAAGTGCAATTCTAAGCTTGTAAACATATGAGACAGAAAGAGTTGTTGTCATCTATTCAACGAGACTAATTCAAGTAGAAAAGCAAAGGTACATTGGGGTTGAGCTTTACTCACCATGACAGGATGCTTGGTCATCGCCCAAACTTCTACAGGAGCATCACGGAAAAGAATTAGAAGATACCTGCAACAGAACATAAAAAAAAAACAAATCGGTCAGCTTTTGAAGAGGCATCCAGACGCTCTAGAGCGAATAACTTCCACTTTTATAATAGTTCCTCAATATTGACATAGTAAACCAATTTCTTCTATGATTAAAATTTAACATTTGTCATCTGATAATGGGACAGATCTTTAATAGCCAGAGACATGTTCCTAAGCTTAAATTATTAATGATAACCTGATAGCATTCGTCACATTGTTATTATGCATCAAATACTCGAGCTAAAAAAATTACATTAAAATCAAACCTTCCGGAAGAAGAAGTTCTAAGAGCTCTTATGGGAGTACGTTCTGGCTTTTGTAAATCACGAAATGGTTTATTCAACCCACTCCTAAGGCAAGTCACAACTAGCTTATTTATGTAGCCTCTGCTTTTGTCATTCACCTGAAAACACAAACCGATGCATGATGCCGGATGTCAATTCCCAATTCTATTAATTTTTAGAATAAGCAAGTGGAAAATTCAACTAAGCCTAATACTCTTCTTAATCCTGAAAGAAACCAATCATAAATTGGANGAAAAGAATTAGAAGATACCTGCAACAGAACATAAAAAAAAAACAAATCGGTCAGCTTTTGAAGAGGCATCCAGACGCTCTAGAGCGAATAACTTCCACTTTTATAATAGTTCCTCAATATTGACATAGTAAACCAATTTCTTCTATGATTAAAATTTAACATTTGTCATCTGATAATGGGACAGATCTTTAATAGCCAGAGACATGTTCCTAAGCTTAAATTATTAATGATAACCTGATAGCATTCGTCACATTGTTATTATGCATCAAATACTCGAGCTAAAAAAATTACATTAAAATCAAACCTTCCGGAAGAAGAAGTTCTAAGAGCTCTTATGGGAGTACGTTCTGGCTTTTGTAAATCACGAAATGGTTTATTCAACCCACTCCTAAGGCAAGTCACAACTAGCTTATTTATGTAGCCTCTGCTTTTGTCATTCACCTGAAAACACAAACCGATGCATGATGCCGGATGTCAATTCCCAATTCTATTAATTTTTAGAATAAGCAAGTGGAAAATTCAACTAAGCCTAATACTCTTCTTAATCCTGAAAGAAACCAATCATAAATTGGAAATCACTAGGAAAAAACAGATGAAAGCAATGAGACTCAACATGCTCCTTTTTGAAATATATTTGCACACCTGACTGTAAGAAAATGAAACTAATCTTGAATTTCCAAGCCATCGAAGGCCCCTAACAACACCAGTATGAACAGAAGTGCTTGCAGCAACAGTATTTGTTGACACATCAACAATATCGATTGTCCCGCTCTGAGTTCCCAAAGCAACCACCGGAACAGCTGCCGCAGGGATGTTACCCCCTCCTTTATTTGAAATCAATCCGTAAGTTAATCATTTGACTTTTCTGAGGAACACGTTTAGTATTACATATACAAGGAAGACTACAACTAACTTGCAAGGGATGCCGTAAGAGACGGAGATGGTACAGCAAGTGTAGAGACTGTGGAAGAGAGAAGCTGAAGCTGTCCAGTCAGGCTGATCTGCATTGAGCGATGTAAACAAGTAAAGGCACTGTTAAGTAGGAAAAAAATGATAAGACCACAAAACAATTATTGTGGAAAACATAACTCTATTTATGCGGAACCTGGTAAGACCAAACTTCTAACATCTGGAGGAACAACTATATAGTGATTAAGTATAGTTAACCAAAAATTCTTTCAGCCACCTACCTTAAATGATAGGTCTGATCTTCCGAAGGAGGAACTTGATGTCTGACCTCTGCTTTTATTTGTAGGGGTAACAACTAATCCATCCTCCAGATTTGAGAAATCTTTCTTCTGAATAGCTCCAGGGAGTGCTACATCAGCGCCTACGATACTAATGTCCAAGTCTGATGCATTTTTTAGAGCATCTTCAACACCTTCAGCACTTAAGACCCACTTCCATATTTTACCGTCATCAGATAGGGAGAAAAAGGTCGTCTTAGAAACAACGATACTTTCATCGTAAAAGTCAAATGGGTTATCAAAATCCACAGAAGAAGTTTCATCTGGATAAAGTTTTGTAATGGTTTGCATTGTGGAGTCCGATTGACTGAGAAGAACAGCCAGAGCTGAAGGAGACGGGATGGACAGTCCAATAGATGGCATAAACTCTTCCATGGTACACATGACATGCACCTGTTCTCCTCTGCAATGATATGTAACCAGGAGAAGTTTAGATGAGCAACCAGAACAGGAGTATCCAAGTTTGATCAACATTAGAAGACACAAAGTCATATGATTCTTTCAAACCATAATTCTCAGACACTATATAAAAGGAAGCTAGAGAGCAGATAGTTAAAATATGACCAGATAGGTAAAGATTGGTTCTTCCCCTGAGATGCAGAACAAGTTCTGGGCACCAGATAAGAACTTCAGATTTGGAAGCTATTATAATTATGAATTGATCCCTAATGAGGTTGACTTTCTCAAAGATTAGCATGATTGCAATAATCAAACATGAGCTAATATAACTTGGAAAGCTTTCTAGTTCAGTACGTTCTCAGAAACATTCGTCAAGTTTAAAGAAAGTTGAATAATAAAAGAAACATATCGAAGCAGATAACTCAAGGCTATTAACATTGCACCATTACCCTAAAATCTGATACCTAAAATATTCTTCCCATCTTTTCACCCATAAGGGACAAAAATATCTTACTCTTTCTGACGCCAAATGCTGAGCCTACCATCGACATGAGCACAATAAAGCAACTCATTGTTTGGATCCGGCAAAACATCCAGAAACTTGGCGCAACCACGAGGTAATGGCGTGGTCGAGAGGGGTGTCTCATATTGTAGATCAAAGACCAATAGCTCCCTAGGAAACGTCACAAAGAGTATATTCTTCCAGTGTGGCGAGAATGCAAATCTAGCAAAGTATAACGGAAATGCGGCTGAAGCAGGCGAGGAAGATGATGAATTGCCATCTCTTTCCAACCTCAATAGCTCACTGAAATCCGTTTTTATCTGCATCTCATGAATCACAACGTCGTTCTCAGTGTCTCCGAGTACCTTAACCGACAATAGGAGCCCTTTGAGGCCAAGCACACAGAAATGACGAGAATCATAGGGATCGCGGCGGAGACATGAGAGAATCTCCGTACCGGCATCGTACTTCCAGAAAATTCCACCGGAGGCTGTGTAGAGTGACAGAAAAGAAGATCCAGAAATCGCGGCGAGGACATGAGAATCCTGTCGAGCTTGAACCCAGCAGAGGTCCTGAACCCCAAGCTTGGGATCGGAGGAAGGATTAAGCCAGACGACGACGGAGCGAAGATGGAAGTCAACGAGCGCGACACGGCCGTGACGATCGGCAACGGCGAGGAGAAGGTGAGAGGCGGAGGGCTCGGTGGAGAGTAGATCACGGGGGAGAGGGAGAGGGATCCAACGGACGGAAGTGACGAATGGAGAGAGAGCACCGGGAGGAGGAGGGAGAGGGATAGTGGAAACGAGCTGGAGAGAACGAGAGTCGACAACAGAGACGGAGGAGCCAGATGAGAAGGCAAAGAGACCGGATGGACTGAGATCGGCGGATCCGAAGTTGTTACGGCTGGGAGGACCAGGGAGAGTCGAACCCCAGGCATCGGTTGGTGACAACTTCGATGCCGCCATTGTTGCAGCCTTTCTGCTTATCAATCTCTCACGAATTTTCAATTTCTCTGTCTCATTTGATTTTGATTTTCAACAAAGAACAATGAAATGCCACTCAGAATATAATAAGGATATATAAATAGTGGAGCCAAACAAATATTACATGAGTTGTGTGAGTTTTTTTTTATTCCTCTTTTTTTTCTTCGTCGTCGATCAAAACTTTTTTTTTGGTTATTTTCTTTCAGATCTCTTATTTTCTCCTTCTTGGTTATTTTTGGTTATTTCTCTTTCACATAACCGATTTAATTAACTGGTTTAGCACATTGTATATGTTATATAGTTTATGTAGGATTAAGCCTCCTTTCACTTAATCCTACTCTTGTATATAAACTGTTGTAATCACACATTTACAGTTTAATGAGAATTCAGTTTGTTCAGTTAGTATCTTCTTCTCTAAAACTTAATATGGTATCAGAGCGATACAACTGACGAAAGCTTCCGCTATTGATTCTCATTCACCTTTCTTGAACTCGTTTTGTTCATTGATTCTTCAACCATGAGTGCTCCTATCACTCCGCTGATCTTTGATTTTGTTTTCCAGGTTTACATCGCTGTGATCGAGTACCTCTTGTTTGGGCTTGTGTTCTTCTTCCTTCGCTCTCTTTGATTGACCTAGATTGGTGCTGGTTCTCTTTGACTTGCTTAATCCCAGCTCAATCGTTATGTAATCTTTGATATTTCTTATCAATTTCATTTTTCATCTTGGATATGGCTGCAATTCCGTTTAATTCGACCTCCGAGATGCGTCGCCCAACTGATCAATATGAGAATCTGTATTTTCTACATTCATCGGATCATGCAGGGATGGTTTTAGTTTCGGATCGGCTCACAACTGGATCCGAGTTTCATTCTTAGCGACGTTCTGTGCGTATGGCTCTAAATGTCAGAAACAAGCTTGGTTTTATTGATGGTACAATCCCTCAACCTCTTGATGATCATCCTGATGCAGGTTCTTGGTCACAATGTAATGATATGCTGAGTACTTGGTTAATGAGCTCCGTTTCTAAACAGATAGGTCAAAGTTTACTTTATATACCTACTGCTTCTGCGATCTGGCTTGATCTTATGCCTTGTTTTAGGCAAGATGATGCTCCTAGGGTCTTTGAAATTGAGCAACGGTTGAGTACTTTGCAGCAAGGCTCTATGGATGTCACTACCTAATGTACTACGTTAGTGACCTTATGGGAAGAATTAAAGAACTATGTTGATGTTCCTGTTTGTACTTATGGCAAGTGTGAATGTAATGCAACACTTATGTGGGAGAAACTGCAGCAGCGTAGCAGAGTAACGAAGTTCCTGATGCGAATTCCATTTCCGCATCTTTCTCTGGATCCTTGCAAGTCGATGGTCGTGTCTGGCATCAATGCTTAGGTCACCCATCTTTTGTCACATTACAATATATGTCTGGTATTTCACCTATGCTAATCTCTAGTTCTTCTCATGACCATTGTGAAATATGCCCATTAGCTAAACAAAAGAAGTTGTCATTTGTTTCTCGTAGAAATCTTTCACAATTACCATTTGATCTCATTCATTTAGATACTTGGGGGCCTTTTCAGTAGAATTTGTAGAAGGATATCGCTATTTTCTCACCATTGTAGACGATTGTACTCGCATCACCTGGATTTATATGATGAGGAATAAAAATGATGTTCTTTCTATATTTCCATCTTTTATTAAACATATTCATACACAGTATAATTCTGTTATAAAAGCCAACTGTAGTGATAATGCTCCTGAGCTTGGTTTTCCCAACTTCTTAAGTATCATGGTATGATACATCATTTTTCTTGTCCTTATACTCCCCAACAATACTCTGTTGTATAACGTAAATATCAGCATCTTCTTAATGTTGCTCGTGCTCTCTTGTTTCAGTCCAATGTTCCTTTGTGTTACTGGTCTGATTGCATTCACACTGCTGTTTTTCTAATCATTCGAACACCTTTTTTAGCTTTGGAAAAAATTTCACCTTATGAAAAGTTTTTTAAACATAAGCCAGGATATATTTCTTGAGATCTTTTGGATGCTTGGGCTATGCTTCTACTTTAGCTAAGGATAGAAACAAATTCACACCTAGAGCTGAGCCATGTGTGTTCTTAGGTTATCCATCTGGTTATAAAGGGTATAAGGCCCTTAATCTTGAGAGCAATACGATTCATATCACTCATAACATCGTTTTTCATGAGCATATCTTTCCTTTCAAAAATGTTACACCATCTCTACCTACTACTGATTTGTTTAGTAAATCGATTTTACCATTACCAGTTTCTACTGAGATTGAACTAATTGATGATACACAATTGCCCTCATCTGCATCACTTCCTTTCTCTGCATCATCATCATTAACATCCTCTAGTGTTGTTGCTACACCGGATGAGACTGCTACAACTGCCACAGGACAGGTTGCACAACACAATGATAGACCACGACGGCAAGCTAAGGTTCCAGGTTACTTATCTGACTATCATTGCAATCTCACAAAAATTTCTTTTTCTCATCTGACTTCTCTTGATCTTTCTACTCATGATTCTTGTTCTATTGTTGCTCATTGCAATCTCACATAAATTTCTGATAAGTTTCCTGATCCAGATCCTCTTGTTGTTTATCCTCTTTCTTCTGTTCTTACCTATTCCAAATTGAGTCCTTCGTATTAGTCTTTTGTTCTTTCATGCTCAATTGAATCAGAACCACAAAATTTTAAGCAAGCCATGGCTCATCCTCATTTTCCCAAGGCTATGGATGTGGAGATTGTTGCCCTTGAATTGCTTGGTACTTGGAGTGTTGTATCTTTACCCCTTGGTAAGACGGTGATAGGGTGTAAATGGGTTTATACTATCAAATATAACCCAGATGAATCTATTGACTATTATAAAGCTCGACTCGTAGCCAAAGGGTATACTCAGATGGAGGGGATCGATTATATTGATAACCTTCTC
Organism: Camelina sativa; assembly: GCF_000633955.1. Classification (NCBI taxonomy): domain Eukaryota; kingdom Viridiplantae; phylum Streptophyta; class Magnoliopsida; order Brassicales; family Brassicaceae; genus Camelina; species Camelina sativa. Next base: position 58,764 of record NW_010921741.1, read on the forward strand.
TCCTATAGCTAAACTAGCAAGTGTGAAACTTGTTTTTGGTTTCCTTCATGGATGGACACTTACACAGATGGATGTGACTAATGCTTTCCTTCATGGAATCTTGGATGAGGAGATCTATATGAGTCTTCCTCGAGGCTATACTCCCAAAGGTGGTGCTCCTCTTCCTCCTAATGCGGTTTGTCGGCTCCATAAATCACTTTATGGTTTAAAGCAGGCTTCTCGCCAATGGTACCATTGTTTCTCCAGTGTTATTCTCAAGGGTGGCTTCACTCAGTGTCCTGGTGATAATACTCTGTTTGTCAGACAACGAGGGACACGGTTTATTGATCTCTTGGTGTACGTTGATGACATCATGATTGCATCTAACAATGATGTTGATTTACAGGATCTTAAGCATGTTCTACACGCTGCTTTAAAAATCAAGGATATGGGAGCCCCTAAGTTCTTCTTTAGAAATTGCCCGAAACAGTTCTGGTATCTCTGTCTGTCAACACAAATATGCTCTTGATATATTGACTTCAACTGGCTTGTTGGCTTGTAAACCCTGCAGTGTACCGATGAATCCTAATGTACATATATCAAAGGCCATGGGCACTCCTCTTTAACCTGCTCGGGCAACATCCTATAGAGAACTCATTGGTCGGTTACTTTATCTTACCATCACTCGGCCCGATATTACCTTTGCAGTCCACAATTTGAGCCAATTTCTTTCTTGTCCTACGGATACACATCTTCATGTTGCATATCAGATTTGTCATTATATCAAAGGTAATCCTGGCCAAGGCCTCTTCTATGCTGCTAACTCGGAACCTTGCCTTAATACTTTTTCTGATGCGGATTGGGGTACTTGTCCTGAGACTAGACGGTCGATATCTGGTTTTTGTGTTTATCTGGGCAAGAGCTTGATTAGTTGGAATTCTAAGAAGCAACAGGTGACTAGTCGTAGTAGTACAGAGTCTGAATATCGAAATATGGCTCCTGCTACTTGTGAGCTATTGTGGTTGAATTAGCTACTTAAAAAATGAAGGTCACTGTTATGTCCCCTGCAAAGTTGTTCTGCGATAATAAGTCGGCTATACATATCGCAACTAATCCCGTGTTTCATGAGAGGACGAAACACGTTGAAATAGACTGTCACACCGTCAGAGATCAGATGAAGAATGGTTTCTTGAAACTGTTCAGTGTTTCTAGTGCGAATCAACATGCTGACATCTTGACAAAGGCTCTTCAGCCTGGACCCTTTTACTCTCTCCTTGGTCGTATGTCTATATCAAGCCTCTTCCATCCTTCACACTGCTCTGTTTCAGCGACTTGTGGGGGGGTGTATTAGGATAGATAACCGGTTTAATTAACTGGTATAGCACATTGTATATGTTATATAGTTTATGTAGGGTTAAGCCTCCTTTCACTTAATCCTACTCTTGTATATAAACTGTTGTAATCACACATTTACTGTTTAATGAGAATTCAGTTTGTTCAGTTAGTATCTTCTTCTCTAAAACTTAATACTTGTTAGTTTATTTATGCAAGTTTCGTTGTTCCAAGATGAATTTCAAGTCTGGCGGTGGCTGCTCGCTCCGCTGTGGGGATCTAATGGAAAAAGGTGATTGTTGTTGAATCTTTCATTGAAGCAGCTTCTATCTCCAACCCAATTAGAGATGAAAAAGAGGAAGAGCTGGCGGGTTGATGAGAACAATGACGGTGAGCAGTGAAGAAGAGGAGAATGGTGATTTTATTGATGAAGGGATGGATGGAAGAAAAAGAATTATCGAGAAGATCTTTTATTCTTTTCTTATTTTTTAATTAATAATATTTTTAGTTGTTAAAATATATATATAACAGATTCGGATATCCCCCGGATATTCAGATTTTTTACGGATATTCGGGTTTCAGATATCCGGGATCTTCGGATACGGAACGAGATACCAAACGAAAGAATACGCCATACGTCCGGATCCTGATCCAGATTCCTTAAAAAAACCCGGATATCCTGCTCCGTTTCAGCCTAGTAGGAGTTATAAGGTTCTAAAGTTGTCCATCTAAGATTTAAAATAATTAATCGGGATTCGACATGTCACTAATTGACCTTTTTTATACCTCATTAATTAACAATTTTAATTTAAAATATTTTCAATATAAAGATATTAATAAAAAGGAATAAAATATATAGAAAAAGAGAAATGTAAAATTTTGAGAAACAGTATATAAAATTGATGAAACTTACATTTATACTTATTTTTAATCTTCTTATTTTTCAAATAAAAAACAATATTAACAAAAATATATTTGATTAACCCTACATATTTTAATATAAATAATAACTGGAGGTATACCATTCGATCATATTTTTTATTTGAGTTTTTTTTTCGGGTTGAAGAAGAATTATCTACGTTGCAAAACCTTGATTTGATATTGTTTGAGTTAGTTTTTGGGGTTTAAAATAGAAATCACAAATGTTTATATGGGTGAAAGTATCAATAAATAATTAAGTGCATGTGGTGGCTCTACTGGTCTTCATGAATTGCAAAATTCTTACTAGAAAAGAGGCAATGATTTTAGTCTTGGAGTTTGCTCAGAATGATTAATTGCATGTTGTGAATGATTATTCAGTGGAAAAAGTGAAGAAGCTGACGAGGAAGAGAAAAAAATAAGATTATAACAAAAAAGTGGACCGTAAAGTAACAAATGACAACTACGGTACCATAAAAAATTGACAATAAAAATGACGAGAACAAATATTAAGAGTAACGTTCAATCGAATATGAGAAAACAAGATTGATTCATGATTTTTTTGATTAGATATGAACCTTATACACAATAAATTTTTATAAATTTTAAGTTTGTATAAATTTTAAATTTGTATATTTGAAATAATTTTTTTTCTTAATAGTAATTAAAAATTTGTATAAGATAATATTGCATACATATCATCAGTCTTATATATGCGTGGAGTCAAAACCTAGTAACTAGAATAATCTACTATATATAATTAATTATTAGAGTAATCTATGTTTTTTAAAATAACTACAATATATTTGTCCTGATCAGAGGGAGCATAAGAACTTTCTCCCGGGTACTCTCTTTGCGGCCATGAGGTACAAAGACTTTATATAGGAGAGAGGAGAAGCCCTAAAATGGCTAGAAGACAAAATAGGAAGGCGGCTCGGTCAACTCGACCAGGTGTTCGGTCGAGTGCTTAGTCGAGTGACCTCTTCTTCTGCATCTTCCATCCGGTCGAGTCCCTCTCAGCACACGGTCGAGTGTCCGGTCGAGTGTGGTGGTCGAGTGGACTTCCAGACTTGGTTCCTTCTGCTCTAACTCCTTGATCTTCTTCACTTGATAGCTCAAATCCTTCTCAGCATCCTTCCATGCTCCTTAGGATCCAAAATCACCTGTTTATGCAAGAAACTATGCAAATGCAATGCAAAACCACTCTAATGCATAAACAGTCCTAAACCTACTCAATAATGGCCAAACTGGATGGTAAATCATGCAGAAGATGTGAATATACTAAGGTAAAACAAGGTGAAATATATGAACATCAACACCCCTAAACTTAGTATTTGCTTGCCCTCAAGCAAATAAACAAGACATAAGTAGATGTTTGAGGTCTGAAAGTGGGATCTCAGCTCCTAAAGCTTGCTAATAAACTAGCTAGAATCAATGTCCAAGTTACTAGTACTATGATGCAAGTTGAATGAGCTGTACTTAAAGATTTTAGACATCCACATGCATTCAAATCAACCATTTCCTTTAAAATTCATTAAACAAGAACATGAATCAACTTATGCAATGCATTAAACTCATTTGGCTTGGTAATAAAGGTTTTAGAGACAATGATGATCTCTCTTTAGAGCGGGGCTTATCAATATCAAGGTTCTCTCATAAAAATACATTGAGCTTTAGAAGAAGGCTAAAGGTAAGAACACTTAGACACATACAAGAACAAAACCTTGTCTACCCAAAGGTACCCAAAGTGTTTATCCTATCATTCTAATCCCAAATTGTCCTAGTTCTACCCTTTGTCTTCACCTCTTCTCAAATTTCCTTTTCCCTATTGTTTTTAAGCCTTAGGAGAGATTTTTTTATTTGAATCAACTAGTGGAATGGGGCTTCTTTCTTATTTGTTATGGTTCCCTTTTCTCTTTATTCTTTAAGACATAAAAGCTTTTTGCTAGACTCTTCTTTTCTTTCTTTCTTTTTCTTTGATCAGAACCATTTTTAACAATTTCATACTTCCCATTCTTTCACTAGAGCTTAAATTTATTTAAACACATTCCTCTCCTAAAGACTCCAACCTTTTATTTCTTTTTTTTTTTCTTTTTTTTTTCTTTTCATTTTCTTTTAACCAAGTATCAAACCCAAAAATTAAACCACCTAGTCCTATATAGTTTGAAGATTGCAAACTAGAACTACACAAGGCTTTACTCTTGTCAGCTCAAACCTAACACTTTCTACTAAGCTCAACCCCAAAAAGGCCTTAAACACAAGAATAAATGATATAAGAATGGAATCACTTGATCCTTGTGTGATCTTAAGTTGGAGTGATTCCAATCTTATATCATCTGGTATCAGAGCTTCAAAAGCTCCTATCCCCAAGGTTGTATCTCTTCAACCTATATCTTTTTCAATTTTTGTTATTTAATTTTTATAAAATCTAAAACCAAATAAAAATTTTGTTTCTTGCTCTTGCTCTTGTTTATTTGCTTCAGTTTCTTTAAAAAAAAATTATAGTTGCTTTAGTTAATTATTTATTTCCCTATTTTGTTTAAAAAAAAAAGAAGAAAAAATCATATTTTTGTTATTTTAAATAATTTTTGAAACTTTATAAAACCAGAAAAGAAAATAAAATTTGATTTACTTTGTTATTTGAAATTTTTGGATTGGTCAAAAAAAAAATCGGTTTATATTTTATATTTAATCTTTTTTGTTTTCTCTTATTTGTTTGATTTACTTTTGATACATCTTTCTTTTGCTTGTGCGAGATTCTTCTATCACGAAGACCAGAGCAAATATGAAGTCCATTGAATTTTATTCGGGCGAAGAAATCCAGAGAGAATAGCCCTATCAAGTCACGTCGGATAAGGAAGATAACTTTGACGCTATCTCTTGGCAACGAGATAATAGTTCAGCTTCTGATTCAAGGGATGAACTAGATCGTGAAGCACCAGACCCAGAACCACCTGACTCATACAACACCAATAAAGACTATTCTAAACCATGGATCAAATTTAAAGATGATTTCTGTAGACATGGTTCAAAATCTCCACTGACCCAAATTATGTATTTTTCAGGATGTGATAATCACTTCAAGAAGGGAGAAGACATGGAGTATGATAGAGGAACAACGAAGGAATACCATTATCAATATCCTAAAAGGAGTAAACAGAAGTCCGCCCATCACATCTTGTCACACCAAGTACCACCCCTTGATTCACGAGAGAGTGCTTCAGAGCCAGCTCGTGAATTCCACCTTCTGCAAGATAAGCTTGGAATCTCTTGATCCTTGTGTGATCTTTAGTTGGAGTGATTCCAATCTTATATCATCTGGTTTTGTTTAATTTGTTTTTTATAAAACAAAAATCATAAAAAAAAATGTTTTGCTTTCTTTGGGTTCATAAAATGATACAAGGCTCGGTGGTGAGACTCGTATGGGGATAGATATGGCGGTTTCAAAAGCTGGCGGTCGCTTCTCTCTTGTGAAGAAATGATGGTCGAAGATGAAGATCTGACAAGCTGGCGGTCGCTTCTCTCGTGTGGGATCAAATGAGGGGTGTGATGGCGGAATGAAGTGCACCATAGAGTTGCGATAAGACTCTGATACAACACAAATTCTATGCCTTGATGACTCACTCAAAAAGACATAAGAACAAACGTTTACTAAGTAAAGGAATCCACCTAACTTAGATAAACAAAAACAAAGCCTAAGCTTCAAAGTGAGTAAACTCTCTCTTTTATTTTCCAAAAATCTTCTATATTTTTACAATGAAACAAATGAGCCTTTTTATAGCTCTTACATGGTATAATCTACATTAATTACAAATATGTCTAAATTAATTACAAATCAATCACCATAATGGAGGAATCATAATCAATGGTGATGATGAGGAATAAATGGTGGATCTAGGATTTCTACCAAGATATCTGCTTTATGTGATGACCACATCATACTCTCAGCATATGTGATGACCGCATCATACTCTCCTTCTTGAAAATGTTTTGTCCTCAAAACTAGATCCAGAATTTACATTTTTTTTTGGTATTTTATTTAATCACAAAACACTGAAACAGAAACAAAAATACTTTTTTTTCTATTTAATTTTATTAACTCGACGAAAAGAAAACCTTTTTTATTAAAACAAATTTAAACAAAACCAAAAGCAAATCTTTTTTTTGTTATTTTTATAAAGTCAAATAAAAGAAAACTTTTTTTTATAATAAGTCGACTTAAACAAAATAAAAGCAATTTTTTTAATTTTTAAATCCAAAGAAAGCAAAACTTTTTTTTTTATGATTTTTGTTTTATGAACCCAAAGAAAGCAAAACATTTGTTTTTTCTGATTTTTGTTTTATAAAAAACAAATTAAACAAAACAAAAATATTTATATATATATATATATATATATAAAACTGAATAAAAAGATAAAAAGGTAAGAGCTTTTAGCTCTGATACCAAATGATACAAGACTCGGTGGTGAGACTCGTATGGGGATAGATATGGCGGCTTCACAAGCTGGCGGTCGCTTCTCTCTTGTGAAGAAATGATGGTCGAAGATGAAGATCTGACAAGCTGGCGGTCGCTTCTCTCGTGTGGGATCAAATGAGGGGTGTGATGGCGGAATGAAGTGCACCACAGAGTTGTGATAAGACTCTGATACAACACAAGTTCTATGCCTTGATGACTCGCTCAAAAATACATAAGAACAAACGTTTACTAAGTAAAGGAATCCACCTAACTTAGATAAACAAAAACAAAGCCTAAGCTTCAAAGTGAGAAAACTCTCTCTTTTATTTTCCAAAAATCTTCTATATTTTTACAATGAAACAAATGAGCCTTTTTATAGCTCTTACATGGTATAATCTACATTAATTACAAATATGTCTAAATTAATTACAAATCAATCACCGTAATGGAGGAATCATAATCAATGGTGATGATGAGGAATAAATGGTGGATCTAGGATTTCTACCAAAATATCTGCTTTAGCAATCAATATTTCCTTGTTTGGCTCGTCAGAGAGTTGTTCATGAAGTCCATCATGAAATCCGTCTTGAAGTAGTTCAGCTCAGCATATGTGATGACCGCATCAATAAACATGGCTTGAAAGAAGGATAGGTTAAGGGTATTGGAAACTGATCTTAATGAAAGAATCAGCTACGTGGATCAACAAGAATGGTAAAAAGGGGAAAGATGATCCAAATATGTATATGGTATCCATGAGTTTAAAGCAATGCACAAATTGATAATTAAAAGTCAGTATTAGGTTCTTATAAGTAGGAAATGACATTGAATTACAACATGCTTCAATTTAGACCAAATGCAATGCAAGAATTCAAGGCTTGGTTCAACCTTATGCTTCTCGTGGTTGCGGGGCTGAAATTACTCATCTCCTATCTAGCGTTTGGAAGGTTCAGTGTCTACCAAAATTACAACATTTTATGTGGCAGGTAATGTCCGGATGCCTTTTGGTTTCGGCAAACTTGCACAAGCGTGGTCTGCCTTATGATTTGGGATGTGTACGGTGTGGTGCTGATGAGGGAACAGTGAATCACACTCTTTTTCTTTGCCCACCGGCTCGTTAGGGTTAGGCTTTATCTCAGGTACCGGTGGGAGCAAATTCCTTTCCAATGGGATCAGTGTATTCAAATTTGGATCATTTTTCGGTCCTAAGAATCCATGTTCTAATGTTTTGGCCTTTCCTTGGATCTTGTGGTACATATGGAAAGAAAGGAACGCAAGAGTTTCGAGAATGAAGTTGAGCGGCCTGAGGAGATTATTCGGGTGGCAGAAGGCGAGGCGACAACTTGGCAGCAGGCCCAGGAGGAAGGTGCGGATGAGGATCTCAATACCACTCAACCCGACTCTAACCCAAGGTTGAGGACCTCTGCAAGTCTTCTTTCTACTAGTTATTCAGGCTACCGTTGTTTTATTGATGGCTCTTGGAAGGCGGGTGACTCATTTGCAAGCGCAGGATGGATTTGTATCCAGCTTCAGGATCCGACGCCAACCATGTGGGCTAAGAATTTCCGGCAGAGTCTTTCTCCCTTGCATGCCGAAGTCGAAGCTTTCCTGTGGGCTATGCACTGTATGATCGGACATGGTTTTCGTTAAGTAGCTTTCTACACGGACTGTTCAGACTTGCTGAAGATGGTGTCTTCTCCTCATGACTGGTCGACATTTTTGACATACCTCGACGACATCAAGAGTGACAGGGAGGAATTTTATTCTCTTTTTATCTTTTGTTTTTAGAAATGCAAATGTAAATGCGGAAAATTTGGCATGCCAAGCGCGTACTTCTCCGCATAATGTCTTGTTTGTAAACATTATTCCATCCTATTGGCTCTTCTGAGCTAATCTTTTGTTGACAAAAAAAAAGTATTTTTGTTTTTTAATCTCTGTAATACTTTTTATATGCTATGTTGTAAAAAAATTATAACGAAAATGCCATTAAGAATTTAATGCCATCAAGGCAAAACGAAAAAACTTGAATTTTGCGAAATTTCAGATAAATGTGTAAAAAAAATTTCAGATTTTGCATAGTTTTTTTGCATAGTTTTTTTGGCAGATTTAATTTTAATTTACAAATTTGTTTTACACATTTTTATGCAACATATTTATTCTACAAATCTGTGACATATTTGTTTTCGCCACAGATTTGTTGTTACGTTGTGGCAGATGTATAGACTATAGACTGTAGCAGACTTTTTGTCTACCAACCACATACATATCTTACATACTTTTATGACGATACCACAAATTTTCTTTGTTGGACAGATTAGTTCTTGTGGACTTGATTTGTCCTATAGATTTATTTTCTAACCACAGACTTAATGTACAAACTTTTTATGTTAAGTAGCGACAAATTTATTTACCGTAACTATAGACTTATAATAAGTGTGGAAGTGGCTAAAGAGTTGTATTGAGTAAAGATAATTGCTAGATTGACTCGTAATAATCAGAGTTTTATTCAATGTTACACTAGACTTATTTTTGTCATAGACTTAATTTTAGTGACAACGGATTTGTTTGATATAATTGGTCGCAAACTTAATTCTTACTAAAGTAACTTTTTAGTGGTGGTAGACTTAATCCTAGAGACTTGTTAAGAACCTTTATCTGCAGATTTTTTGTTACAGACTTATTTCTAGTTATCGCAAATTTATATTCAGAAAATATTGGTGGCAGATTTGTTTATACAGATTTATCGTTGGTTTTGTCGCAGATTTATCGTCCAATTTCTTAGATTAAGGAATCTAAGCCGTCCAATTTAGGTTTCGACCCTTTCATCGTATTCATAAAAATTGGTCCATCGTTACCTCCTCTTGTTTTCGTTCCTTCTCTATCTTCTTCCACTCGTCTCAATTCCAGATTTCTGTTCGAATTCATCTTCTAATCATCTTCTCTTCAAACCCCTGTTCGAACTCATTTTCTTAATCAACTACTCTTTGTATATGGAGAAGATTATTCCTGTATGCGGAAAATGGATGTTTGAAGAGGAAGATGGTTGTTTGCTGTTGATAGCAAGAGATCATCTCGAATGTTATCAGCTGATGGTAACACGCGTTTGGAGGATTTCATTGAGATGGTTTATGAAGATTATGCTTTGGATATGAGATTTTCTGATGTTGAATTGAGCTACAAAATTCCTAAGAAGATTATGCAGAAATGACCTCAAGATACACCTCCAGTGTATGTTGCGAATTGTAGACAATTTCGAAAGTAGATAAAGTTTGACTTTGTGTGGAAGCGAAAGACAAAGCTTCAACTCATTCCAAATAAGAATTTAAGGGTGATTTTGTTGATAACAATAGAAAAGATGAAAGGGATGAAGGTAATTTGAAGAAGTCAAACGAAGATGATGATGAAGATGTCGATTTTTGCCTGTTTTCTCGTTTTAAGCATGTTTTAGGACAAAATGGGTATAAGTCTTGTCTAAACACTCCAAATTCAACCAGAACTCTTATAATTAATCAAAGCCATTGGATTGTAACATATTTTGACCCTAGAAACATTAACAAAGCTGTTTTCTGCTTCGAATCAATGTTTTCTCGGTTTTAGCCTATTTTGAGACAAAATGGGTATAAGTGATGTCTAAACACTCCAAATTCATCTCGAACTCTTACAATGAGTCAAATGCATTGGATTGTCACACATTTTGACACTAGAAACACAAACAAAGTTGTTTACTGCTTCGAATTATTGTTTTCTCGTTTTAAGCCTGTTTTGGGACAAAATGGGTATAAGTCTTGTCTAAAAACTCCAAATCCAACCCGAACTCTTATAATTAGTCAAATGCATTGGATTGTTAAATATTTTGACCGTAAAAACAGTAACCAAGTTGTTTACTACTTCGAATCAATGTTTTCTTGGTTTTAGCATGTTTTCTCGATTTAAGCCTGTTTTGTGATAAAATTGGTTTAACTGTTGTCTAAACACTCTAAATTCATCCCAAACTCTTATAATTAGTCAAATACATTGGATTGTCACACATTATAACCCTATAAAGAGTAACAAATCTGTTTACTGGTTCAAATCAATGTTTTCTCAGTTTTAGCTTCTTGCTGGACAAAATGGGTACTAAGTGTTGTTTAAACTCTCCAAAAACATCCCGACCTCTTACAATTTGTCAAATGCATTGGATAGTCACATATTTTCACCCTAGAAACACAAACAAATCTGTTTACTACTTCGAATCAACATTTTCTCGGATTTAGCCAATTTCGGGACAAAATAGGTATAAGTGTTCTCTAAACACTCCAAATTCATCCCGAACTCTTACAATTAGTCAAATGCGTTGGAATGTCACACATTTTGGCCCTAGAAACAAATAAAGCTCTGTACTTCTTCGAATTAATGTTTTCTCTGTTTTAGTCTGTTTTCTCGTTTTAAGCCTGTTTTGGGACAAAATGGATAAGTCTTGTCTAAACACTCCAAATTAAATCCGAACTCTTATAATTAGTCAAATGCATTGTATTGTTACATATTTTGACCCTAGAAACAGTAACAAAGCTGTTTACTGGTTCGAGTCAATGTTTTCTCGGTTTTAGCCTATTTTCTCGGTTTAGCTTGTTTCGGGACAAAATGGGTATAATTGGTGTATAAACACTCCACATTCAACCGAAACTCTTATAATTAGTCAAATGCATTGGATTGTTACATATTTTAACCCTAGAAAGATTAACATACCTGTTTACTGCTTTGAATCACTGTTTTCTCTCGGTTTTCGCCTGTTTACTCGGTTTATGCCTATTTTGGGATATAACAGGTTTAAGTGTTCTCTAAACACTCCAAATTCATCCCCAACTCTTACAATTAGTCAAATGCATTAGATTTTCACACATTCTCAGCTAGAAACAGTAACAAAGCTGTTTACTGCTTTGAGTCAATGTTTTCTCGGTTTTAGCCTGTTTTCTCAGTTTAAGCCTGTTTAGGGATAAAAAAGGTTTAGGTGTTGTCTAAACACTCCAAATTCATCCCAAACTCTTACAATTAGTCAAATGCATTGGATTATTACATATTTCGACCCTAGAAACAGTAACTAGGCTGTTTACTGCTTCGAATCAATGTTTTCTCGGTTTTAGCCTGTTTCTTGACAAAATGGGTATAAGTCTTGTCTAAACACTCCAAATATAACCTAAACTCTTAGAAATAGTCAAATGCATTAGATAGTTACATATTTTGACCCTAGAAACAGTAACAAAGATCTTATAATTAGTCAGAGGCATTGGATCGCCACACATTATGACCGTAGAAATAGTAAAAAAGCTGTTTACTGCTTTGAATCAATGTTTTCTCGGTTTTAGCCTGTTTTCTCAGTTTCAGCCTATTTTAGAATAAAACAGGTTCAAATTTATCCCAAACTCTTACAGTTAGTCAAATGCATTGGATTGTCACACATTATGATACTAGAAACAGTAACAAAGCTGTTTACTGCTTCGAATCAATGTTTTCTCGGTTTTAGCCTGTTTCTGGACAAAATGGGTATAAGTCTTGTCTAAAAATCCAAATTCAACCCAAACTCTTATAAATAGTCAAATGCATTAGATAGTTCTATATTTTAAACCTAGAAACAGTAACAAAGCTGTTACTGCTACGAATCAATGTTTTCTCGGTTTTAGCCTGTTCTGGGACAAAACGGGTATAAGTTTTGTTTAAACACTCCAAATTCAACCCGAAGTCCTATAATTAGTTACAATCATTGGATTGTCACACATTCTGACCCTAGAAACAGTAACAAATCTGTTTACTGCTTTGAATCAATGTTTTCTTGGTTTTAGCATGTTTCTGGACAAAATGGGTATAAATGTTGTCTAAACACTCCAAATCATCCCGAACTCTTACCATTAGTCAAATGCGTTGGATTGTCACACATTTTGACACTAGAAACACAAACAAAGTTGTTTACTGCTTCGAATTATTGTTTTCTCGTTTTAAGCCTGTTTTGGGACAAAATGGGTATAAGTCTTGTCTAAAAACTCCAAATCCAACCCGAACTCTTATAATTAGTCAAATGCATTGGATTGTTAAATATTTTGACCGTAAAAACAGTAACCAAGTTGTTTACTACTTCGAATCAATGTTTTCTTGGTTTTAGCATGTTTTCTCGATTTAAGCCTGTTTTGTGATAAAATTGGTTTAACTGTTGTCTAAACACTCTAAATTCATCCCAAACTCTTATAATTAGTCAAATACATTGGATTGTCACACATTATAACCCTATAAAGAGTAACAAATCTGTTTACTGGTTCAAATCAATGTTTTCTCAGTTTTAGCTTCTTGCTGGACAAAATGGGTACTAAGTGTTGTTTAAACTCTCCAAAAACATCCCGACCTCTTACAATTTGTCAAATGCATTGGATAGTCACATATTTTCACCCTAGAAACACAAACAAATCTGTTTACTACTTCGAATCAACATTTTCTCGGATTTAGCCAATTTCGGGACAAAATAGGTATAAGTGTTCTCTAAACACTCCAAATTCATCCCGAACTCTTACAATTAGTCAAATGCGTTGGAATGTCACACATTTTGGCCCTAGAAACAAATAAAGCTCTGTACTTCTTCGAATTAATGTTTTCTCTGTTTTAGTCTGTTTTCTCGTTTTAAGCCTGTTTTGGGACAAAATGGATAAGTCTTGTCTAAACACTCCAAATTAAATCCGAACTCTTATAATTAGTCAAATGCATTGTATTGTTACATATTTTGACCCTAGAAACAGTAACAAAGCTGTTTACTGGTTCGAGTCAATGTTTTCTCGGTTTTAGCCTATTTTCTCGGTTTAGCTTGTTTCGGGACAAAATGGGTATAATTGGTGTATAAACACTCCACATTCAACCGAAACTCTTATAATTAGTCAAATGCATTGGATTGTTACATATTTTAACCCTAGAAAGATTAACATACCTGTTTACTGCTTTGAATCACTGTTTTCTCTCGGTTTTCGCCTGTTTACTCGGTTTATGCCTATTTTGGGATATAACAGGTTTAAGTGTTCTCTAAACACTCCAAATTCATCCCCAACTCTTACAATTAGTCAAATGCATTAGATTTTCACACATTCTCAGCTAGAAACAGTAACAAAGCTGTTTACTGCTTTGAGTCAATGTTTTCTCGGTTTTAGCCTGTTTTCTCAGTTTAAGCCTGTTTAGGGATAAAAAAGGTTTAGGTGTTGTCTAAACACTCCAAATTCATCCCAAACTCTTACAATTAGTCAAATGCATTGGATTATTACATATTTCGACCCTAGAAACAGTAACTAGGCTGTTTACTGCTTCGAATCAATGTTTTCTCGGTTTTAGCCTGTTTCTTGACAAAATGGGTATAAGTCTTGTCTAAACACTCCAAATATAACCTAAACTCTTAGAAATAGTCAAATGCATTAGATAGTTACATATTTTGACCCTAGAAACAGTAACAAAGATCTTATAATTAGTCAGAGGCATTGGATCGCCACACATTATGACCGTAGAAATAGTAAAAAAGCTGTTTACTGCTTTGAATCAATGTTTTCTCGGTTTTAGCCTGTTTTCTCAGTTTCAGCCTATTTTAGAATAAAACAGGTTCAAATTTATCCCAAACTCTTACAGTTAGTCAAATGCATTGGATTGTCACACATTATGATACTAGAAACAGTAACAAAGCTGTTTACTGCTTCGAATCAATGTTTTCTCGGTTTTAGCCTGTTTCTGGACAAAATGGGTATAAGTCTTGTCTAAAAATCCAAATTCAACCCAAACTCTTATAAATAGTCAAATGCATTAGATAGTTCTATATTTTAAACCTAGAAACAGTAACAAAGCTGTTACTGCTACGAATCAATGTTTTCTCGGTTTTAGCCTGTTCTGGGACAAAACGGGTATAAGTTTTGTTTAAACACTCCAAATTCAACCCGAAGTCCTATAATTAGTTACAATCATTGGATTGTCACACATTCTGACCCTAGAAACAGTAACAAATCTGTTTACTGCTTTGAATCAATGTTTTCTTGGTTTTAGCATGTTTCTGGACAAAATGGGTATAAATGTTGTCTAAACACTCCAAATCATCCCGAACTCTTACCATTAGTCAAATGCGTTGGATTGTCACACATTTTGACACTAGAAACACAAACAAAGCTGTTTACAGCTTCAAATTCATGTTTTCTCGGTTTTAGTCTGTTTTCTCGTTTTAAGCTTGTTTTGGGAAAAATGGGTATAACTCTTGTCTAAACACTCCAAATTCAACCCAAACTCTTATAATTAGTCAAATTCATTGGATTTTTACATATTTTGACCCTATAAACAGTAACAAAGCACTTTACTGCTTTGAATCAATGTTATCTCGATTTTAGCCTGTTTTCTCGTTTTAATCTGTTTTGGGATAAAACGAGTTTAAGGGATGTCTAAACACTCCAAATTCATCCCAAACTCTTACAATTAGTCAAATGCTTTGAAATGTGACATATTTTGACCCTAGAAACAGTAACAAAGAGGTTTATTGGTTTGTATCAATGTTTTCTCGGTTTTAGCCTCCCTAGAAACAGTAACAAAGAGGTTTATTGGTTTGTATCAATGTTTTCTCGGTTTTAGCCTCCCTAGAAACAGTAACAAAGAGGTTTATTGGTTTGTATCAATGTTTTCTCGGTTTTAGCCTCCCTAGAAACAGTAACAAAGAGGTTTATTGGTTTGTATCAATGTTTTCTCGGTTTTAGCCTCCCTAGAAACAGTAACAAAGAGGTTTATTGGTTTGTATCAATGTTTTCTCGGTTTTAGCCTCCCTAGAAACAGTAACAAAGAGGTTTATTGGTTTGTATCAATGTTTTCTCGGTTTTAGCCTCCCTAGAAACAGTAACAAAGAGGTTTATTGGTTTGTATCAATGTTTTCTCGGTTTTAGCCTCCCTAGAAACAGTAACAAAGAGGTTTATTGGTTTGTATCAATGTTTTCTCGGTTTTAGCCTCCCTAGAAACAGTAACAAAGAGGTTTATTGGTTTGTATCAATGTTTTCTCGGTTTTAGCCTCCCTAGAAACAGTAACAAAGAGGTTTATTGGTTTGTATCAATGTTTTCTCGGTTTTAGCCTCCCTAGAAACAGTAACAAAGAGGTTTATTGGTTTGTATCAATGTTTTCTCGGTTTTAGCCTCCCTAGAAACAGTAACAAAGAGGTTTATTGGTTTGTATCAATGTTTTCTCGGTTTTAGCCTCCCTAGAAACAGTAACAAAGAGGTTTATTGGTTTGTATCAATGTTTTCTCGGTTTTAGCCTCCCTAGAAACAGTAACAAAGAGGTTTATTGGTTTGTATCAATGTTTTCTCGGTTTTAGCCTCCCTAGAAACAGTAACAAAGAGGTTTATTGGTTTGTATCAATGTTTTCTCGGTTTTAGCCTCCCTAGAAACAGTAACAAAGAGGTTTATTGGTTTGTATCAATGTTTTCTCGGTTTTAGCCTCCCTAGAAACAGTAACAAAGAGGTTTATTGGTTTGTATCAATGTTTTCTCGGTTTTAGCCTCCCTAGAAACAGTAACAAAGAGGTTTATTGGTTTGTATCAATGTTTTCTCGGTTTTAGCCTCCCTAGAAACAGTAACAAAGAGGTTTATTGGTTTGTATCAATGTTTTCTCGGTTTTAGCCTCCCTAGAAACAGTAACAAAGAGGTTTATTGGTTTGTATCAATGTTTTCTCGGTTTTAGCCTCCCTAGAAACAGTAACAAAGAGGTTTATTGGTTTGTATCAATGTTTTCTCGGTTTTAGCCTCCCTAGAAACAGTAACAAAGAGGTTTATTGGTTTGTATCAATGTTTTCTCGGTTTTAGCCTCCCTAGAAACAGTAACAAAGAGGTTTATTGGTTTGTATCAATGTTTTCTCGGTTTTAGCCTCCCTAGAAACAGTAACAAAGAGGTTTATTGGTTTGTATCAATGTTTTCTCGGTTTTAGCCTCCCTAGAAACAGTAACAAAGAGGTTTATTGGTTTGTATCAATGTTTTCTCGGTTTTAGCCTCCCTAGAAACAGTAACAAAGAGGTTTATTGGTTTGTATCAATGTTTTCTCGGTTTTAGCCTCCCTAGAAACAGTAACAAAGAGGTTTATTGGTTTGTATCAATGTTTTCTCGGTTTTAGCCTCCCTAGAAACAGTAACAAAGAGGTTTATTGGTTTGTATCAATGTTTTCTCGGTTTTAGCCTCCCTAGAAACAGTAACAAAGAGGTTTATTGGTTTGTATCAATGTTTTCTCGGTTTTAGCCTCCCTAGAAACAGTAACAAAGAGGTTTATTGGTTTGTATCAATGTTTTCTCGGTTTTAGCCTCCCTAGAAACAGTAACAAAGAGGTTTATTGGTTTGTATCAATGTTTTCTCGGTTTTAGCCTCCCTAGAAACAGTAACAAAGAGGTTTATTGGTTTGTATCAATGTTTTCTCGGTTTTAGCCTCCCTAGAAACAGTAACAAAGAGGTTTATTGGTTTGTATCAATGTTTTCTCGGTTTTAGCCTCCCTAGAAACAGTAACAAAGAGGTTTATTGGTTTGTATCAATGTTTTCTCGGTTTTAGCCTCCCTAGAAACAGTAACAAAGAGGTTTATTGGTTTGTATCAATGTTTTCTCGGTTTTAGCCTCCCTAGAAACAGTAACAAAGAGGTTTATTGGTTTGTATCAATGTTTTCTCGGTTTTAGCCTCCCTAGAAACAGTAACAAAGAGGTTTATTGGTTTGTATCAATGTTTTCTCGGTTTTAGCCTCCCTAGAAACAGTAACAAAGAGGTTTATTGGTTTGTATCAATGTTTTCTCGGTTTTAGCCTCCCTAGAAACAGTAACAAAGAGGTTTATTGGTTTGTATCAATGTTTTCTCGGTTTTAGCCTCCCTAGAAACAGTAACAAAGAGGTTTATTGGTTTGTATCAATGTTTTCTCGGTTTTAGCCTCCCTAGAAACAGTAACAAAGAGGTTTATTGGTTTGTATCAATGTTTTCTCGGTTTTAGCCTCCCTAGAAACAGTAACAAAGAGGTTTATTGGTTTGTATCAATGTTTTCTCGGTTTTAGCCTCCCTAGAAACAGTAACAAAGAGGTTTATTGGTTTGTATCAATGTTTTCTCGGTTTTAGCCTCCCTAGAAACAGTAACAAAGAGGTTTATTGGTTTGTATCAATGTTTTCTCGGTTTTAGCCTGTTTCGGGAGAAAATAGGTAAAAGTGTTGTCTAAACACTCCAAATTAAACCCGTACTCTTATAATTAGCCAAATGCATTGGATTGTTACATATTTAGACCCTATAAAGAGTAACATAGCTGTTTACTGCTTTGGATAAATGTTTTCTCTCGATTTTAGCCTGTTTTCTCGGTTTAAGCCTGTTTGGGATAAAACGGGTTTAAGTGTTGTCTAAACACTCCAAATTCAACCCGAGGTCTTTCAATTAGTCAAATGCCTTGGATTGTCACACATTCTAAGTATAGAAACAGTAACAAAGCTGTTTACTGCTTCGAATCAATGTTTTCTCGGTTTTAGCCTGTTTTGGGACAAAATGGGTAAAAGTGGTGTCTAACACTCCAAATTCAACCCGAACTCTTATAATTAGTCNTAGTTCTATATTTTAAACCTAGAAACAGTAACAAAGCTGTTACTGCTACGAATCAATGTTTTCTCGGTTTTAGCCTGTTCTGGGACAAAACGGGTATAAGTTTTGTTTAAACACTCCAAATTCAACCCGAAGTCCTATAATTAGTTACAATCATTGGATTGTCACACATTCTGACCCTAGAAACAGTAACAAATCTGTTTACTGCTTTGAATCAATGTTTTCTTGGTTTTAGCATGTTTCTGGACAAAATGGGTATAAATGTTGTCTAAACACTCCAAATCATCCCGAACTCTTACCATTAGTCAAATGCGTTGGATTGTCACACATTTTGACACTAGAAACACAAACAAAGCTGTTTACAGCTTCAAATTCATGTTTTCTCGGTTTTAGTCTGTTTTCTCGTTTTAAGCTTGTTTTGGGAAAAATGGGTATAACTCTTGTCTAAACACTCCAAATTCAACCCAAACTCTTATAATTAGTCAAATTCATTGGATTTTTACATATTTTGACCCTATAAACAGTAACAAAGCACTTTACTGCTTTGAATCAATGTTATCTCGATTTTAGCCTGTTTTCTCGTTTTAATCTGTTTTGGGATAAAACGAGTTTAAGGGATGTCTAAACACTCCAAATTCATCCCAAACTCTTACAATTAGTCAAAGGCATTGGATTGTCACACATTCTCAGCTAGAAACAGTAACAAAGCTGTTAATTGCTTCAAATCAATGTTTTCTCGGTTTTAGCTTGTTTCTGGACAAATGGGTATAAGTCTTGTCTAAAAATCCAAATTCAACCCAGACTCTTATAAATAGTCAAATGCATTAGATAATTGCATATTTTGACCCTAGAAACAGTAATAAAGATGTTTACTGCTTCAAATCAATGTTATCTCGGTTTTAGCTTGTTTTAGGACAAAATGGGTATAAGTTTTGTCTAAACACTCCAAATTCAACCCGAACTCCTATAATTAGTTAAACTCATTGGATTGTCAGACATTTTGACACTAGAAACACAAACAAAGCTGTTTACTGCTTTGAATCAATGTTTTATCGGGTTTAGCCTGTTTTCTTGTTTTAAACCTGTTTTGGGACAAAATGGTTATAAGTCTTGTCTAAACACTCCAATTAGTCAAAGGCATTGGATTGTCACACATTATGACCGTAGAAATAGTAAAAAAGCTGTATACTGCTTTGAATCAATGTTTTCTCGGTTTTAGCCTGTTTTCTCAGTTTCAGCGTGTTTTGGGATAAAACAGGTTTAAGTGTTGTCTAAACACTCCGAATTCATCCCAAACTCTTAAAATTAGTCAAATGCATTGGATTGTCACACATTATGATCATAGAAACAGTAACAAAGCTGTTAACTGCTTCAAATCAATGTTTTCTCGGTTTTAGCCTGTTTCTGGACAAAATGGGTATAAGTCTTGTCTAAAAATCGAAATTCAACCCAAACTCTTATAAATAGTCAAATGCATTAGATAGTTACATATTTTAAACCTAGAAATATTAACAAAGCTGTTACTGCTTTGAATCAATGTTTTCTCGGTTTTAGCTTGTTTTGGGACAAAATCGGTATAAGTTTTGTCTAAACACTCCAAATTCAACCCGAACTCCTATAATTAGTTAAAATCATTCGATTGCCACATATTCTGACCCTAGAAACAGTAACAAAGCTGTTTACTGCTTTGAATCAATGTTTTCTTGGTATTAGCATGTTTTAGGACAAAATGGGTGTAAATGTTGTCTAAACAATTCAAATCATCCCGAACTCTTACCATTAGTCAAATGCATTGGATTGTCACACATTTTGACACTAGAAACACAAACAAAGCTGTTTACTGCTTCGAATTCATATTTTCTCGGTTTTAGTCTGTTTTCTCATTTTAAGCTTGTTTTGGGAAAAATGGGTATAAGTCTTGTCTAAACACTCCAAATTCGACCCAAACTCTTTTAATTAGTCAAATCCATTGGATTGTTACTTAGTTTGACCCTAGAAACAGTAACAAAGCTGTTTACAGCTCTGAATCAATGTTTTCTCCGTTTTATCCTGTTTTCTCGGTTTAAGCCTGTTTTGGGGTAAAACAGGTTTTAAGTTTTGTCTAAACACTCCAAATTCATCCCAAACTCTTACAATTAGTCAAATGCATTTGATTGTCACACATTCTGATCCTAGAATTAGTAAAACAGCTGTTTACTGCTTCGAATCAATGTTTTCTCGGTTTTAGCTTGTTTCGAGACAGAATGGGTATAAGTCTTGTCTAAACACTCCAAAATCAACCCGAACTCTTATAATTAGTCACATGCACTGGATTGCTACATATTTTGACCCTAGAAAGATTAACGTAGCTATTTACTGCTTTGAATCAACGTTTCCTCTCGGTTTAAGCCTGTTTTGGGTTAAAATGGGTTTAAGTGTTGTCTAAACACTTCAAATTCATCTCGAACTCTTACAATTAGTCAAATGCATTGGAATGTCACACATTCTAACCATAGAAACAGTAACAAAGCTGTTTACTGCATCAAATCAATGTTTTCTCGGTTTAAGCCAGTTTTGAGATAAAACGGGTTTAGGTGTTGTCTAAACACTCCAAATTTATCCCGAACTCTTACAATTAGTCAAATGCATTGGAATGTTACATATTTTGACCCTAGAAAGAGTAATATAGCTGTTTACTGTTTCAAATCAATGTTTTCTCTCTGGTTTTAGCATGTTTACTCGGTTTAAGTCTGTTTTGGGATAAAACGGGTTTAAGTGTTGTCTAAACACTCCAAATTCATCCCAAACTCTTACAATTAGTCAAATGCATTTGAATGTCACACATTCTGACCCTAGAAACTGTAACATAGCTATTTACAGCTTCGAATCAATGTTTTCTCGGTTTTAGCCTGTTTCGGGAGAAAATAGGTAAAAGTGTTGTCTAAACACTCCAAATTAAACCCGTACTCTTATAATTAGCCAAATGCATTGGATTGTTACATATTTAGACCCTATAAAGAGTAACATAGCTGTTTACTGCTTTGGATAAATGTTTTCTCTCGATTTTAGCCTGTTTTCTCGGTTTAAGCCTGTTTGGGATAAAACGGGTTTAAGTGTTGTCTAAACACTCCAAATTCAACCCGAGGTCTTTCAATTAGTCAAATGCCTTGGATTGTCACACATTCTAAGNAAATGGGTATAAGTTTTGTCTAAACACTCCAAATTCAACCCGAACTCCTATAATTAGTTAAACTCATTGGATTGTCAGACATTTTGACACTAGAAACACAAACAAAGCTGTTTACTGCTTTGAATCAATGTTTTATCGGGTTTAGCCTGTTTTCTTGTTTTAAACCTGTTTTGGGACAAAATGGTTATAAGTCTTGTCTAAACACTCCAATTAGTCAAAGGCATTGGATTGTCACACATTATGACCGTAGAAATAGTAAAAAAGCTGTATACTGCTTTGAATCAATGTTTTCTCGGTTTTAGCCTGTTTTCTCAGTTTCAGCGTGTTTTGGGATAAAACAGGTTTAAGTGTTGTCTAAACACTCCGAATTCATCCCAAACTCTTAAAATTAGTCAAATGCATTGGATTGTCACACATTATGATCATAGAAACAGTAACAAAGCTGTTAACTGCTTCAAATCAATGTTTTCTCGGTTTTAGCCTGTTTCTGGACAAAATGGGTATAAGTCTTGTCTAAAAATCGAAATTCAACCCAAACTCTTATAAATAGTCAAATGCATTAGATAGTTACATATTTTAAACCTAGAAATATTAACAAAGCTGTTACTGCTTTGAATCAATGTTTTCTCGGTTTTAGCTTGTTTTGGGACAAAATCGGTATAAGTTTTGTCTAAACACTCCAAATTCAACCCGAACTCCTATAATTAGTTAAAATCATTCGATTGCCACATATTCTGACCCTAGAAACAGTAACAAAGCTGTTTACTGCTTTGAATCAATGTTTTCTTGGTATTAGCATGTTTTAGGACAAAATGGGTGTAAATGTTGTCTAAACAATTCAAATCATCCCGAACTCTTACCATTAGTCAAATGCATTGGATTGTCACACATTTTGACACTAGAAACACAAACAAAGCTGTTTACTGCTTCGAATTCATATTTTCTCGGTTTTAGTCTGTTTTCTCATTTTAAGCTTGTTTTGGGAAAAATGGGTATAAGTCTTGTCTAAACACTCCAAATTCGACCCAAACTCTTTTAATTAGTCAAATCCATTGGATTGTTACTTAGTTTGACCCTAGAAACAGTAACAAAGCTGTTTACAGCTCTGAATCAATGTTTTCTCCGTTTTATCCTGTTTTCTCGGTTTAAGCCTGTTTTGGGGTAAAACAGGTTTTAAGTTTTGTCTAAACACTCCAAATTCATCCCAAACTCTTACAATTAGTCAAATGCATTTGATTGTCACACATTCTGATCCTAGAATTAGTAAAACAGCTGTTTACTGCTTCGAATCAATGTTTTCTCGGTTTTAGCTTGTTTCGAGACAGAATGGGTATAAGTCTTGTCTAAACACTCCAAAATCAACCCGAACTCTTATAATTAGTCACATGCACTGGATTGCTACATATTTTGACCCTAGAAAGATTAACGTAGCTATTTACTGCTTTGAATCAACGTTTCCTCTCGGTTTAAGCCTGTTTTGGGTTAAAATGGGTTTAAGTGTTGTCTAAACACTTCAAATTCATCTCGAACTCTTACAATTAGTCAAATGCATTGGAATGTCACACATTCTAACCATAGAAACAGTAACAAAGCTGTTTACTGCATCAAATCAATGTTTTCTCGGTTTAAGCCAGTTTTGAGATAAAACGGGTTTAGGTGTTGTCTAAACACTCCAAATTTATCCCGAACTCTTACAATTAGTCAAATGCATTGGAATGTTACATATTTTGACCCTAGAAAGAGTAATATAGCTGTTTACTGTTTCAAATCAATGTTTTCTCTCTGGTTTTAGCATGTTTACTCGGTTTAAGTCTGTTTTGGGATAAAACGGGTTTAAGTGTTGTCTAAACACTCCAAATTCATCCCAAACTCTTACAATTAGTCAAATGCATTTGAATGTCACACATTCTGACCCTAGAAACTGTAACATAGCTATTTACAGCTTCGAATCAATGTTTTCTCGGTTTTAGCCTGTTTCGGGAGAAAATAGGTAAAAGTGTTGTCTAAACACTCCAAATTAAACCCGTACTCTTATAATTAGCCAAATGCATTGGATTGTTACATATTTAGACCCTATAAAGAGTAACATAGCTGTTTACTGCTTTGGATAAATGTTTTCTCTCGATTTTAGCCTGTTTTCTCGGTTTAAGCCTGTTTGGGATAAAACGGGTTTAAGTGTTGTCTAAACACTCCAAATTCAACCCGAGGTCTTTCAATTAGTCAAATGCCTTGGATTGTCACACATTCTAAGTATAGAAACAGTAACAAAGCTGTTTACTGCTTCGAATCAATGTTTTCTCGGTTTTAGCCTGTTTTGGGACAAAATGGGTAAAAGTGGTGTCTAACACTCCAAATTCAACCCGAACTCTTATAATTAGTCAAATGCATTGGATTGTTTCACATTTTGACCATGGAAAGAGTAACATAGCTGTTTACTGCATTGAACCATTGTTTTCTCTCGGTTTTAGCCTGTTTTGGGATAAAACGGGTTTAAGTGTTGTCTAAACATTCCAAATTCAACCCGAGGTCTTACAATTAGTCAAATGCATTGGATTGTCACACATTCTGAATATAGAAACAGTAACAAAGCTGTTTACTGCTTCGAATCAATGTTTTCTCGGTTTAAGCCTGTTTTGGGATAAAACGGGTTTAGGTGTTGTCTAAACACTCCAAATTTTTCCCGAACTCTTACAATTAGTCAAATGCTTTGAAATGTTACATATTTTGACCCTAGAAAGAGTAATATAGCTGTTTACTGCTTCAAATCAATGGTTTCTCTTGTTTTAGCTTGTTTTCTAGATTTAAGCATGTGTTGGGATAAAACGGGTTTAAGTGTTGTCTAAACTCTCCAAATTCATCCCGAACTCTAACGATTAGTCAAATGCATTGGATTGTCACAAATTCTTACCCTAGAAACAGTAACAAAGCTGTTTACTTCTTCGAATCAATGTTTTTTCGGTTTTAGCCTGTTTCGAGACAAAATGGGTAAAAGTGGTGTCTAAACACTCCAAATTCAACCCGAACTCTTATAATTAGTCAAATGCATTGGATTGTTACATATTTTGACCCTATAAAGAGTAATGTAGCTGTTTACTGCTTCAAATCAATGTTTCCTCTCGGTTTAAGCCTGTTTTGGGTTAAAATGGGTTTAAGTGTTGTCTAAACACTCCAAATTCATCTCGAACTCTTACAATCAGTCAAATGCATTGGAATGTCACACATTCTGACCATAGAAACAGTAACAAAGCTGTTTACTGCGTCGAATCAATATTTTCTCGGATTAAGCCTGTTTTGGGATCAAACGGGTTTAGGTGTTGTCTAAACACTCCAAATTTATCCTGAACTCTTACAATTAGTCAAATGCATTGGAATGTTACATATTTTGACCCTAGAAACTGTAACAAAGCTATTTACAGCTTCGAATCAATGTTTTCTCTCTGGTTTTAGCATGTTTACTCGGTTTAAGTCTGTTTTGGGATAAAACGGGTTTAAGTGTTGGCTAAACACTCCAAATTCATCCCAAACTCTTACAATTAGTCAAATGCATTTGAATGTCACACATTCTGACCCTAGAAACTGTAACAAAGCTATTTACAGCTTCGAATCAATGTTTTCTCGGTTTTAGCCTGTTTCGGGAGAAAATGGGTAAAAGTGGTGTCTAAACACTCCAGATTAAACCCGTACTCTTATAATTAGCCAAATGCATCGGATTGTTACATATTTAGACCCTAGAAAGAGTAACATAGCTGTTTACTGCTTTGGATAAATGTTTTCTCTCGGTTGGAGCCTGTTTTCTCGGTTTAAGCCTGTTTGGGATAAAACGGATTTAAGTGTTGTCTAAACACTCCAAATTCAACCCGAGGTCTTTCAATTAGTCAAATGCATTGGATTGTCACACATTCTAAATATAGAAACAGTNGATTGTCACACATTATGATCATAGAAACAGTAACAAAGCTGTTAACTGCTTCAAATCAATGTTTTCTCGGTTTTAGCCTGTTTCTGGACAAAATGGGTATAAGTCTTGTCTAAAAATCGAAATTCAACCCAAACTCTTATAAATAGTCAAATGCATTAGATAGTTACATATTTTAAACCTAGAAATATTAACAAAGCTGTTACTGCTTTGAATCAATGTTTTCTCGGTTTTAGCTTGTTTTGGGACAAAATCGGTATAAGTTTTGTCTAAACACTCCAAATTCAACCCGAACTCCTATAATTAGTTAAAATCATTCGATTGCCACATATTCTGACCCTAGAAACAGTAACAAAGCTGTTTACTGCTTTGAATCAATGTTTTCTTGGTATTAGCATGTTTTAGGACAAAATGGGTGTAAATGTTGTCTAAACAATTCAAATCATCCCGAACTCTTACCATTAGTCAAATGCATTGGATTGTCACACATTTTGACACTAGAAACACAAACAAAGCTGTTTACTGCTTCGAATTCATATTTTCTCGGTTTTAGTCTGTTTTCTCATTTTAAGCTTGTTTTGGGAAAAATGGGTATAAGTCTTGTCTAAACACTCCAAATTCGACCCAAACTCTTTTAATTAGTCAAATCCATTGGATTGTTACTTAGTTTGACCCTAGAAACAGTAACAAAGCTGTTTACAGCTCTGAATCAATGTTTTCTCCGTTTTATCCTGTTTTCTCGGTTTAAGCCTGTTTTGGGGTAAAACAGGTTTTAAGTTTTGTCTAAACACTCCAAATTCATCCCAAACTCTTACAATTAGTCAAATGCATTTGATTGTCACACATTCTGATCCTAGAATTAGTAAAACAGCTGTTTACTGCTTCGAATCAATGTTTTCTCGGTTTTAGCTTGTTTCGAGACAGAATGGGTATAAGTCTTGTCTAAACACTCCAAAATCAACCCGAACTCTTATAATTAGTCACATGCACTGGATTGCTACATATTTTGACCCTAGAAAGATTAACGTAGCTATTTACTGCTTTGAATCAACGTTTCCTCTCGGTTTAAGCCTGTTTTGGGTTAAAATGGGTTTAAGTGTTGTCTAAACACTTCAAATTCATCTCGAACTCTTACAATTAGTCAAATGCATTGGAATGTCACACATTCTAACCATAGAAACAGTAACAAAGCTGTTTACTGCATCAAATCAATGTTTTCTCGGTTTAAGCCAGTTTTGAGATAAAACGGGTTTAGGTGTTGTCTAAACACTCCAAATTTATCCCGAACTCTTACAATTAGTCAAATGCATTGGAATGTTACATATTTTGACCCTAGAAAGAGTAATATAGCTGTTTACTGTTTCAAATCAATGTTTTCTCTCTGGTTTTAGCATGTTTACTCGGTTTAAGTCTGTTTTGGGATAAAACGGGTTTAAGTGTTGTCTAAACACTCCAAATTCATCCCAAACTCTTACAATTAGTCAAATGCATTTGAATGTCACACATTCTGACCCTAGAAACTGTAACATAGCTATTTACAGCTTCGAATCAATGTTTTCTCG
>NW_010921741.1:86986-87855 GCF_000633955.1 Camelina sativa
ATCAAACGGGTTTAGGTGTTGTCTAAACACTCCAAATTTATCCTGAACTCTTACAATTAGTCAAATGCATTGGAATGTTACATATTTTGACCCTAGAAACTGTAACAAAGCTATTTACAGCTTCGAATCAATGTTTTCTCTCTGGTTTTAGCATGTTTACTCGGTTTAAGTCTGTTTTGGGATAAAACGGGTTTAAGTGTTGGCTAAACACTCCAAATTCATCCCAAACTCTTACAATTAGTCAAATGCATTTGAATGTCACACATTCTGACCCTAGAAACTGTAACAAAGCTATTTACAGCTTCGAATCAATGTTTTCTCGGTTTTAGCCTGTTTCGGGAGAAAATGGGTAAAAGTGGTGTCTAAACACTCCAGATTAAACCCGTACTCTTATAATTAGCCAAATGCATCGGATTGTTACATATTTAGACCCTAGAAAGAGTAACATAGCTGTTTACTGCTTTGGATAAATGTTTTCTCTCGGTTGGAGCCTGTTTTCTCGGTTTAAGCCTGTTTGGGATAAAACGGATTTAAGTGTTGTCTAAACACTCCAAATTCAACCCGAGGTCTTTCAATTAGTCAAATGCATTGGATTGTCACACATTCTAAATATAGAAACAGTAACAAAGAGGTTTATNACTCTTACAATTAGTCAAATGCATTGGAATGTCATACATTCTGACCATAGAAACAGTAACAAAGCTGTTTGCTGCTTCGAATCAATGTTTTCTCGGTTTAAGCCTGTTTTGGGATAAAATGAGTTTAAGTGTTATCTAAACACTCCAAATTCATCCCGAAACTCTTACAATTAGTCACATGCACTGGATTGCTACATATTTTGACCCTAGAAAGAGTAACGTAGCTGTTTA
>NW_010921742.1:0-20964 GCF_000633955.1 Camelina sativa
AAAAAAAGAAGGAAAAGAATATGTAAGAGAAACTCAACAAGAGTCAGTAGTGAAATTGTTTGACTGATGATGACATGCTGGATCACAAGTGCTTGTTAGATTCTATCTATGCGGGCCAATGATAGTGCACAACATTAGATAATGGTTATCTCCATGTGAATTACTAAGACATCATGCTACAGTAAACAAACCCTCTACCACATCTTAAACTCGGTCACTCGAAATCTTTACATAAGCAGCCACACAGTACACACACAGAGATTCCCATATGGCAAAAGAGGATTTATGCAAAACACAATTCTGAAACGACACCAAGTTAATCCAAATGCTACACTTCTTTATCTATTACTCTAAACCAAAAGTCCAATAATACGACCTTCAAGGAACTGCCGAGATTATATCCACACGCAAGTTGTAATATTTTGAATCGGCAGTGGAAATTCCACTGTGAATTTTAAATAAGAAACTAGTGGTATATTATGAATCAATAAAACTTACTTCTCATCGAGCTTTTTAAGCTCCTCTTCGTTATCGGGACTGTCAAGANAGTCTTAGATTGTCTACAATAAGTGACTGCAGACTGCAGACTGCAGACTGATCATATATAGTCTACAGAAATGGAAAGTGTTAGATCCAAAGATTTTAGTTGCTATATATTTATGAAGAGTAGTAGTCTCAAAAAGCCAAAAACTGAAACNTATCGATGGACCATCGGGTAATCCGCAGAACCGCAATCTGCGACGGGCATGCCCGCTTGAATCCGCCGACCAAACGGGTCATGTCCACTATNTAGTGACAGTTTTCCCCCGTGAGTTTTAGCTGCTCTAAAGCTTTCTCCTATAGTATTAGTGTATTACACAACCAACAAACTTTTAATTGCCAAGGAAGTTTCTCTTTAAGTGCGTAACTAACTATTAACTTTGACATGCTCACATACCTTATCACTGATCCTGATGAAATACAGAGCCTTAGCAAGATGAGCTTCACCGTGAAGCCTTCACGTACTTCACTTTCACCCAAATTTTCTTATGCATCTGCAATCCTAAAACAAAAAAAAGAAGGAAAAGAATATGTAAGAGAAACTCAACAAGAGTCAGTAGTGAAATTGTTTGACTGATGATGACATGCTGGATCACAAGTGCTTGTTAGATTCTATCTATGCGGGCCAATGATAGTGCACAACATTAGATAATGGTTATCTCCATGTGAATTACTAAGACATCATGCTACAGTAAACAAACCCTCTACCACATCTTAAACTCGGTCACTCGAAATCTTTACATAAGCAGCCACACAGTACACACAGAGAGATTCCCATAAGGCAAAAAAGGATTTATGCAAAACACAATTCTGAAACGACACCCAGTTAATCCAAATGCTACACTTCTTTATCTATTACTCTAAAGTCTAAACCAAAAGTCCAATAATACGACCTTCAAGGAACTGCCGAGATTATATCCACATGCAAGTTGTAATATTTTGAATCGGCAGTGGAAATTCCACTGTGAATTTTAAATCAGAAACTAGTGGTATATTATGAATCAATAAAACTTACTTCTCATCGAGCTTTTTAAGCTCCTCTTCGTTATCGGGACTGTCAAGAACAGAAGAAGGAGAACATGATTACCCAATGTTCCATCGGTAGAGATGTCAAGAAGAAGATGAAATCATCTAAGATCTGACCATAAAAAATCAGTTGTAAATCTCTACCGATGGAACATCCTTCATCTTCTTCTTCTCTGCTTCGTCTTCGTCTCCACTCTCCACATATCGATGGACCATCGGGTAATCCGCAGAACCGCAATCTGCGACGGGCATGCCCGCTTGAATCCGCCGACCAAACGGGTCATGTCCACTATGCCCGCAAAATTTTGGGCTTCAATGAATAAGCCCATGCCCGCTCCGCTTTGCCTCTTATTGGGCTATGCCCGCGGGCATCTGGCCCGTTTGACACCCCTAGGTAGGGTTTAGTATTGGAGTTTAGGTTTTAGAATTTTGTCATTTTATATATTAAATAGGGGTATTTTTGAAAATAGACACCATAATATAATATTTTTAAAAAATGACATAGAAAAAGAATATTTCGAAAATCCTCCTAAAATCAATGGTAACGAATTTTTGTTGTTGTTGCAAAATACGAAATTTTTAAAATTGAAATATAAATTTTGTTAGACTATATATATATATATATATATTGAAATATATGAATATTAGTTGTCTAATGTCTTTAAACATATTTAAAAATGTTTGTTATTATGTTATCAGAAATAGAAAAAGTTGCTATAAAATTTGTAATAATTTCTATTTATTTTTGTTAAATTAAACTTAAAATCTGTGTGATGAGTTTAGAGTAACAAACTTAAAGTCTATGTGATGAGTTTCATCTTTATGATTATCATAAATAACATGATATTTATAAATTATTATGCTAAAATATCAAAATATTATATTATTTTGTTTTCTGAATTTTTCTTCAGAAAAAATTATATTACTCCGCTTAAATTAATTAAAAAAATGACCTTAGTCTGCTACTATTCATTTACTGATTCTTAAGAATTCTTTAAAATAATGTATTTGTAAATCACGTTTAATAGGTTATATTTTTTTGTTATTCAATTAGAATTTCAAGTAGTTCATTAAACTCTATTTTTATTTGAACTAGATGATTTTTTTTTTTGTAGTATACAGTCATTTGATATGAAAGATTATAGAGTCATGAGTAAATGATTAGAATCAAAATCCAAAGTATATTGCATATAATTTGAATATCCACACATTAAAAAATTACAATTTTAATTTTTTTTTTTTTAAAGATTGTGAAATCGAAAGAATTCACTTTAAATTTAGAGAATTTGTTAAAAACACCCTTTTTAATATACCCCTTTTCAAAAATATCCCATTTTTGGTCATTTTTCTTTTTGCCATTCTTTAATAATTAATGACTATTTTACCCTTAAATGAAAAATATTTTGTTCAATAAAAAGAAAAACAAAATTTTCCCGCCAAAAAAATTTCAAAAAAATTTCCTGCCAAAAAATTTTTTGTCAAAAAGATTTTGATAAAACTTTTCGACAAAAAAATTTTCTAGCCAAAAAAAAATTACAAGGTTTTTAAAAGAGTTTTAAAAGATTTTTTAAACACCTTGTAAACCCTTTTACAAGGTTTTTATAAGATTTTTATAAGGTTTTTAAAAGTTTTCAAAATGGTTTCAAAATAGTTTTAAAAAAGTTTTTAAAAGGTTTTTAAACACCTTGTAAACAATGGTTTTTAAAAGATTTTTAATGCGTTTACAAGGTTTTTAAAAGGTTTTAAACACCTTTTAAACGCTTTTAAAAACCTTTTAAAAGTGTTTACAATGTATTTAAAAGCGTTTCTAATGTTTTTATAAGATATAAATTTCAAATGTTTTGATTTTGGCGGGAAAAAAATTTTTGGCGGGAAAACTTTTTTTTGACGGGTTTAAATTTTCAATTTTTGCGAGAAAAAAAAACATCTTTTGCAGAATTTTTTTCATATTTGGCGAGAAATTTTTTTGATTTTGGTGACTGTACATTTTTGTTGTCATTCAAAGAAAGGGTAATTTGATCATTTTGTAGATAAAAAAGATAGTTTTTAAAATAGTCAACATGGAGGGGTATGTTTAAAAAATGACATGAAAAAGAGGGTATTTTTGAAAATGCCTCTTAAATTTATTGTTGAATAATAACCCGTAATTATTGATTTTTGGGATTTGTTTGGATACAAAATTAAAAATTGAAAAATTTAGAAATTTTCTCATTAAATAGATTTTTTTCTTTATTCCAATAACATATAGGGGTGAGTTACTAGAATATTGCATAAAAGCTTCCTTATTACAAAAGTAACATACAATTGTTTGTAATTACTAGAATAAACCATTGTACCTATACTACCCCTGAAACTAGTGTTGAGAAAAAACGTAATTACGGCTAATGCCATTAGAAAAAAAAAACATTGGAAGTTGGGACTAAGTCTACCGATCCTTTGATGGTAGATTTATACACGTGGACTGATTAAAGGTGTACGTCAGATATTTTTGGTACACTTAGTTGTAGTGCTGGTACACTTTGCCGTCGACGTAGATGGTACACTTAGTTGTAGTGTTGGTACACTTATCGGTGGACGTATATGAAATCGATTCGTTAGATTAAGTTGGTAGAGGAATTTTCCTTTGATGATAGACTTTTGTTTTTAGCGCGTTTAGCGGCAAAGGTAAAAGGGTGGGAAGATATTTATGGTAGACTAATGGGCTGTTGCGACAGATTTATGCGACAGCCTTCTCTCCTTACAGATATTTTTGGTATACTTTGTTTGTTTTTTGAAATAGTTTTCGTAGTGATGTGGTAGCCTTCTTGTCCATGGTAGATTTAGTAAGCAAGATTGACAGCTGTAAAGTCTTACTAGAATAACACGAATTTGTTTGAGCTGCCAAAGACAGTCGAGCGTTGCGATAGACTTATTGGAAGAAGATCTAAACACCATTCATGTTCTTCCGATCTATGGTGTTCATGTAATAAAGTTTGTAGCAGATTCATCAATCGTGTTCTGTTTATCTGCCGGAGCAAACGTCTTTTTCCTACTCAGTTTCGTTAATCTTTGATCTTGGTTCATCCATGGAAGAGCAAGATATCGTATTGGCGTGTGGGAGGTGGAGGGTAGAGAAAAAGCGATGGTTGTTTGATGTTGATACTAGCAAAGGGTGCAGGATTATAGTTGCCGATAAAGAAACAAAATTTGAAGACTTTACTGCTATGGTGTACGATGACTTTGGTTTCTGTGAAAGAACTTCCGCGATAAAGTTGAGCTATATGTTAGATAGATATAAAAAAAGCGGATGTTATATGCCACCGGTGATTGTTTCGAATGGTCGGCAGTTTCAAAACTTTCTCAAACAGCATAGGAGTGAACTCATCCGGCTATGCGTTGAGATCGAAGCTAAATCTGGTGAAACCTTGTTCGAGGAAGTTAAACCGAAAACCCCAGAACCAACACCCAAGACCCCTGAAGTCGTTGTAGATGATTTCGTAGGCGTGGCAGAGGAAATGGGAGAGAAAGATGATGAGTACGAGAGTCGGAAGGAAGACGGTGAAGATAATGTAGGAAATGATCTAGATGAAGATGAAGCAGATGACGAGGACAACAGTAGATTTGATTACTGTGACGACAGCGATGGTGCAAGTTCAGGGGATGAAGACTATCTGCTGTACTCCAACTTCGCCCCGGATGAAGCAGAGGAATCATTGGACGACGGACCTGGGGGTGGGTCTTGTATAGAGGAAAATGTGTGTAACACAGAATCAAATAACCGTACCCGCAAGACTAACTCTGCAGCTGATGCAATTGAGAAGGAGGTTCGCAAAATAGAAAACGGAGGTGGTGATATTGCTGTGGGGGATAAGTTTGATAGCAAAGAAACGTTGGTGGCAAGGTTGAGGGTGCTGAGTGTATTAGATAAATATGATTACAATGTTCGATATTCAACGCCCGTTTTGTTAATCGTTGAGTGTTGGGTAAAAGGTTGTAAATGGAGAATACGGGCTTCAACCATGGGTGATTCGCCGGTGTTTCATATTCGCAGATATTGTCGTGAACATACTTGCTCTGTTACGGAACGATATGGCCGTAGCCGTAATGCTAAACCACCAATCCTAGCTCAATTATACAAGGATTATGTTGGTGGTGTGGGAAGTTCTGTTGTGCCAAATCTTGTTGGGGATGGGCTCAACCTACGATATGGTGTACAGGTTGGCTACTGGAATACTTTAATATGTTTGTTTTATGGTTGGCTCTGTGAGTGTACTTGTTTATAGGGTGTACAAACAGATCGTAGCTTAAGTTTGTTGGGTTTGTCATAAATTAGTTGATTCTATGGCCTGCACTGCACATATATATAATTCGATCTAGTTGATATTGTTTAGTGCTGATGTCCTCTAATCCGGGGACCCTTACTAGACTGGTCGTTGATGCAGAAGACAGATTCAAGTATGTTTTCATTGCGATTGCTGGATGCATTAAGGGTTTCAGGTATATGCGGAAAGTTGTAGTTGTAGATGGAGCCTTTTTGAAAAGTGAATTCAAAGGGACTCTTCTGATAGCGACAACACAAGATGGGAATTTTAATATTTTCCCTCTGGCGTATGCGGTTGTTGATACAGAGAACGACGTGTCGTGGGAATGGTTCTTTACTCAATTAAGTAGTGTAATTCCTGATGATGAAGAGCTTGCACTGATATCTGACCGGCATAAATCTATTGGTAAAGCTATCGCGAAAGTGTACCCCCTGGCAAGTCGAGGAATCTGCACTTATCATCTTCACAAGAATATTATCCTAAGATTTAGTGGGAGCAAAATATTCTGGCTGGTAAAAAAAGCAGCTGTAGTGTACCGGGTAGTTGATTTCGAAGAAATCTTCCAGCAAATTCAAGAAGCGAATCCGCAACTGCATGCTTACTTGGTTCGTGCAGATGTAACCAAGTGGAGCAGGGCGCACTTTCCTGGTGATAGGTACAACTTCACCACGAGCAACATTGCATAATCGCTAAACAAAGTACTGAATCCTGCGAGAGCCTATCCCATTGTAGAGTTATTAGAAGCTGTTCGGAATATGTTGACACGTTGGTTTGCTACAAGGAGAAAACAAGCTGCCGCAATGCCAACTTTACTCACCAAAGGAGTGGAGAACCTGTTACAGGTGTGACATTCATTAACATATCCTTCGATATATATGTTAACGAAAGGCCTGGAAAATGTTAGTGGATATGTTGTGTTGTTTTTGTTATATGAACTTACACTTTGATTTACTCATAGGCACATATTGAACATTCAAGGCGTCTAAAGGTTCAAGAAATTGATGAAGATCGATTTGAAGTAAGTGGTGGTACCTCAACGCATGTTGTCAATCTGAGGTATAAGAGGTGTTCATGTAGGCGTTTTGATCTAGAGAGGATGCCATGCGTACATGCTATCGCAGCCGCATATACGGCCAACATATCAGTTATAAACCAGCACCATCCATACTTCCGCAGAGACAGCCTCTGCAGTGGGTATGCGGAGGCGATAATGCCGATAGATACATCCTGCAGGAAGGCCAACTGATATTACACCGTCCATATGTAAACCGCCTTTTGTTAGGAATCCTCCAGGAAGGCCAAAGATGACGAGGAGGAAGTCTTTTGTCGAGGTTGCGTTGGAGACGAAGCGGCCCCGCAAACAGCATGCTTGTTCTCAGTGTCAACAGGTTGGCCACAACCGTACAACATGTCCAGCTAATACGTAGTGCATGGGCGACAATAGACGTGTTATCTTTTATTGGCGTGAGGATAATACTCTTTTTTCCTAAGTGCCAACATAGCTTTTTGTAATGATGGACCTTTTTAATTTCTAAGCCCACATTGTTGTTTAACTATAATTGTTGGAGAAATTGTCCCCGGCTGCCCTAGTTGGGCCTATTACTCGTGTGGGCTTTTTAGAAATCTCAAGCAAACGGTTTTCTGTTTGAATAAGAAGATTAGAAAAGCGAAATATATCTATTTGTGTATTTTATATGGTCCATTAGAGAGGACATAATGCGAGGGAAGGATAGTGTTTACATGTACACTTATCATAGATAACTATTGTTGTGTACACTAAATTTTATATTTTGTTGACAAAACATAACCATATATTATCCAGAATCAGCGTAACAATGGGTTCACTCAAAAGTACACACACACCGGGAAAAAAAAAGTTAATAAATTGCATAGATCTGTGGCGGTTCTTTCAATATGAAACTCCCTGAGCTCTCCCTTTCGCCCATCTAGTTCCTTTATTCTCAAGGTACTGCATTCTCCCCTACGTGCTCCATTATATGTTCTATATAGTAACGTCCAACGAATTCAGATCTGCGGTAAATATAGAAAGTGTATTAACGTATTTGACAGTAGCAACAAATACAATTAGATATTTTAGTAGGAAAACAAAGAGCTTACATCGCCTTGTGATGTTCCATTCCCTCGAAATCTGGTTTTATATAAATTTGCGAAGAGGCGGTTGTGTTGACGAGGCAAGGAGCACCTACAGAACATTTACAAAATTAGATGTATATGGTTTCACAAGGCTAGTTTCCTTATCTGATCTATCAAATCAAACGTACCTTCGTAGCTTCCAACCTTCCAGAACCGCAAAATACAAAAGACGGGTTCGGATGTAAAAGTAAGATGACACCCGAGTGCTTCCCAAGCATTTATGAAGCGAGCAGCATAGTCATCTAGGGCACGACACTTGAGGGTTTCATTCCTACGGTTTTCTCATGTTAATATAGAACAGGAATAGGAAAAAAACTTTAAATGCCAATGTATTGAAAGTGTAGCACAAATCTCCTTTACCTCCCATTCAGTAGGGTGAGGACAACTTCATTGGCCGCATTTGCCCCCTCGAGCAATCTTCTGTCTTCCACTCCAACTACACACCCACAGACATCTGATTCGGGATAGACACATACTTTAAACGTTACGACCTATGTATTTTGATTGTCTACTAACTTTTTTATTTAGTATCAGGACTAAAAACTAGTAATGTGCACTAATATATCATTTAGCAAACGTTTTTTAACGTTGTTTCAAACGATTTGTGTAATTGAAAATTGAAGATAAGCGTACCGAATGATATGGGATGGGTAATTCTCCCTCGAGATATATCACCCAAATCCTCGAAACGGAAGTAGTGTCTTTGATTCACCGGTGAGAGCAGGCCCATCGTCGACTCATCAGTAAATTTGATTTGGAAAGGATGATGTGTATTCCTCTCCCTAAGTGTTGGCTGGATGACCTTGAAATTCCTAATTTCATACCAATCACCATCATAGATATACTTCCTCATTTTCTTATAGGTCCCTGGTAAAAACGCCACCTCGATTGTGTCACCCTACAAATTGCATATCAATTGTGTATAAGACCACTGCGTTGGTTAACAACTTCGTGCAAATATTTTACAAAGCAAAGTGGACTAACCCGTGTATCAGCAAGGAGCAGAACCCGCTTTTGAAAGAACTCAGTAACATACCACGAATTCAAGACCTTTGCTTGGATAATCCAATTCGTTTTTCCTGGTCTAAGATCAGCGATGACATCAACTCTAAACTCCATGGTTTTTTCTGATAATTTCATGTTACTCGTTTCTACCCTGGGTTTGGAAAGGAGACAGGGTGATGCTATTTAAATAAAACAAAACGTCGCCACTGGTAGTTGCGTCTTTCTACCGACTCCCCCTCTCTCCTTCTCTAATAAGCGCGACTCTTCGCTTTCTTTGTTTTTCTTCGGGTTTATATTTCAAATTTACTTTAATTCGTAGTGTACGTACAGACAACTAATTTACGTTTTGTACGTGGTTTTATTTTATTTTCTTGTTGATGTATGCTTTTTCCCCCCAATACTTTCTTAATTACGTTATGGCGCCCACCCACTTTGACAAAATTGATTCAATGGTTGAAACGTAGAGTTATCCTAGTCACAATTTGGTTGAAACAACCCAAAATTTCATTGCCGGTCCACCAATATTGGAGGCCCAATATGGAAAGAAATTGTATTTTTTTCTTTTAAATTGTTTTTCTCAGTAAGTCCGATGTAATTTTTTAATTTTTAAATGGGGCCTCAACTCAAACTCTTAAATTGAGGCCTTTTTATTAAGAAAATATACAAAAAATCCTTACCGAATGGGCTTACTAAAATTGAGGCCCGATACCTATGTATCATAGGGATGTGTACACATCTGACATCACCAACCGAATGCACAGTTGTAACAAAACAATACATTACTCGTACCAAACGTAAGCACCCATGTACCCAAACACACTTTGTTGTACATACACAATAGGCAGATGTATCAATTGTGTATAGTTGTTTTGCAAGATAGAACAGTAAAAAAGGAAAGGATACAACATCAAGTGGTACATGCTTAAAAATAACTAGAAAATAAAACCATGGAAACAAAAGGCCGGATTCAGTGCGCGTACACCCTATGACGTAGATATTAGTATGGCGTTTATAACAGAAAACATTTAGATGAAACGTTTAGGGCGAAACATCTAAAGAGATAATATAACTAAAGGATCTCGGATATAGATTTCGCCAACCACCAAAGGCCGCAATTGTTGCACACCATGTCATAGTCTCGATAGTTGAGAGAGTACAGACCATGCTCCAATAAACACAATTTAGCACATTCCGGAGAAGGGATCAAAGGGGCAATCGGATAGAC
The DNA here is from genome assembly GCF_000633955.1 of Camelina sativa. Classification (NCBI taxonomy): domain Eukaryota; kingdom Viridiplantae; phylum Streptophyta; class Magnoliopsida; order Brassicales; family Brassicaceae; genus Camelina; species Camelina sativa. The sequence goes on from NW_010921742.1 coordinate 10,252, forward strand.
GAATGTATCCTTGTACGTGTTTTCTCGCGCCGTCTGATATCTACCCAGCAACATGAACAACTCCCTGCCCAAAATCCTTGTTTGAGTTGTATTTAGTTGGTAGTGGTATTCCAAAAACAGGTAAAGATAATGACCCGCCATGTCGAGGTTCCCATGTAACATAGAAAAAAATCCACATGCTAGTGTGGCATCATCTCTTGCGGGTACGTTACGAGTTAGAAGTGCAATACCTCCCTCAATGTCGCTTTCCTCGGCAACAACCCGGAGACCTTCGTAATAGATTGCCTTTTCGTTCCCAGCGTCAAGGCATTTTTCGAAGATACGCCGGTGCATCCCTTCCTCTTTTATTCTACGATTTCGATGATGTAATTTTTGGAACCAAGAAGGATGGCAAGTAATGCTGGAGATGTTAGCATCCTTGAGAACTTGAGGCCTAAGCGCTGTTTTGACTCCTCGAGGTCCTGCCTTGACTATTGGAGCTAGGTAGTTCAAACCATCTACTGCGAGAAACCCGGAGATGATAATCAACATCTCATCTGGTAGATGAGGCATTTTTTGAGACGCAGACGCCATCTTGCTGTGAATTTTCAGTAGGAACTGCTACTTGTAAAAAAGGGTGTTTGAAGAACTCAAAGTTCAGGTTGCACTCAGTGGGACTGGTAATTATAATTTATAGGAGGCTAACGAGCTACTTATTTAGCTAACACCATACCTGTTTATTGTTGTAATGTGCCGAGACATACGTCACTTACTACTGTTTAATTTAAACTCGCTGAGATATAAATCACATCATGTTAATGGTAACACGACTTTGGGGGTATGAGTTGTCACTTCGTCCAACCTACTGCTGTCATGTCTACCCTAAGTAGAGCCTAGCGGAATTTAAGAGAAATAATTGTGTAAGTAGTGTATAACGCATTTGACATCCGTTATTATGGTGGCGCCACGTATATACTAATACGAAATAGAAGAATATGCGTCAGCGGATTTATTAATATTTAATTTCCATAAAGGGGGTTTTGCTCAAATAAAAAAAATTGCATAAAGGGAGATAATGCCCGAACTATTCCTTCCCATTCTACGTACATGCAATTTGCAAACTGTAATACGTACAAGGCCTTAAAGTATAAACTTTTGTACGAACACTAAACGTACTTACTCTTGAACGTACACTGAAATTTTAAACGTTGTTATTACACTAACATCTTTCAGGTTGTGTACGTCTTAGTATTATATTTAAGTGGTTTTGCAATGGGAAGGTACGAGTTATATAATTTTATATTCATAAATCATCTCCGATGGTCACGTTTACGCACCCAACCACTTAGCTTTCGTAAACAACATATTAAGTAGCGATAGATTCCGCGTTCTTATAAAGGATACAACATTAGGTGATACATGAACCAAAATGTAGTACAACAGGGAGACATTCTAAACGGATTTATAGGCCGTACAAGGATTCTAGAAGATATTAGAACTGCGTTGATAACAGGATATTCTTTAGATATTACGTTTAGGGCGAAACATATTATGAGAAAAAATAACAACAGGATCTCGGACACAGCATTCGCCTACTACAAACACATCATATTAAACGTACTCATCAAGACACATCGATGAGATATAAGTCACATCCCTCTACTTAATTGTAAAGAACTCTTATACATCTTCGTATAAACGACTTTTGCGGGTATCAGTTGTCACATCACAGTTGCCAACTGGTGTCATGTCTGCCACTACGTTAAGCTGAGCGGGTAGTGAATAATCGAGATTGAGATAGTAGCTTATAGTAGGTTTCAAATCCGTAATATGGTTATGACACGTGTATACTAATGGGAAATGGGGGATCATATATGGTTATGATGTAAAGAGGCCTAAAATATTAACGGCCCATTAAGATTCTCAAAACGACACTCCATCTATTTTGTTAGTGGATGTTAACAAATATAATAATTAGTGGGTTGATGTCACCTCGCTATCTTGGCTTAAATTTTAAACTTTTGTATGTACACTAAACGTACTTACTCTTGAACGTACACTGAAATTTTAAACGTTGTTATTACACTAACATCTTTCAGGTTGTGTATGTCTTACTATCATATTTAAGTGGTCTTGCAAAGTGAAGAACAAATTATATAGTTTTATATTTATAATTCATCTCCGAGGCCTTGGTCATCTTTAGGCAGCCAACCACTTACCATTGTTAAACAACATAATAAGTAGCAATAGATACCGCATTCTTATAAAGGATACAACATTAGGTGTTACATGAACCAAGTTTAGTACACCAGGAGACATTCTAAACTAAAGGCCGGATATATAGTACTTACATGGATTCTAGAAGATTTAAGAACTGCATTGATAACAGGATATTCGTCAGATAGTACGTTTAGGGCGAAACATTTTATGAGAAAATATAACTACAGGATCTCGCATATAGCTTTCGCCAACTACCAGAGGCCGCACTTTGTGCAGACAATATCATAATCTTCATACCGGAGAGAGTAGAAACCATGCTCCCGTAAACACAATCGAGTACATTCCGGTTTAGGAATAAAGGGAGCAATAGGATAGACGAATGTGTCCCAGTATGTGTTGACTCGCGCCGTCTGATATCTACCCAGCAACCGGAACAACCCCTTGGCCAGAAACCTTGCTCGTTCCGATTTAAGTGGGTAGTGATGTGAATCAAACAGTTCAAGAAAATGAGTAGCCATCTCGCAGTTCCCAACTAACATAGAAAAAAACCCACAAGCTAGTGTCGAGATAGGTTCCGCGGGAACGTTACGAGTTAGAAGTGCGATACCTTGCTTAATGTCTTCCACCTCGGCAACAACCCGGAAACCTTCGAAAAAAATTGCCTGTTTGTTGCCAGCATCTAGGCATTTTTCGAAGATACGCCTATGGATCCCTTCATTTTGGACTCTACCATTTGGGTGATGTGGTGTTTGGAACATCGTCGGATGCCAGCATAAGCTGAAGATGTTAGCAACCTTTAAAACTTCGGGAGAGAGCGCCGTTTCTACACCTCGATGACTTGCCTTCAGTATTAGAGCAAGGTACTCCAAACCATCAACTGCGAGAAAGCCGAGGATTTTAATCAATATTTCATTGGGTATATCAGGCATTTTTCCAGTTGCATGCAGCATTTTCACTTGCTTTTTCTAAAACAATGTTTCGTATGTGTTGCAACTTGTGGTTGGTGTTCAACACCTACATACAATAATAAAGGGAGAGTTGTAGGTGGGAGTTACAGGTTTTTTAATCATTATATATATAGAATACTAACCAGAAACTTATTTAGTTCACACTGTGGTCGTTTAGTACAGTTGTGACCAGATTTCGTAACTTAGTAATGATTACAAATACACTCCTATTAAACGTACTCATCAAGACACATCGATGAGATATAAGTCACAACCCTCTACTTACTTGTAAAACAACTCTTCTACGTCTTCGCATATAAGACTTTTGCGGGTATCAGTTGTCACATCGCAGTTGCCAACTGGTGTCATGTCTGCCACTACGTTAAGCTGAGCGGGTATTGAATAATCGAGATTGAGATAGTAGATTATAATAGACTTCAAATTCGTAATATGGTTATGACACGTGTATACTAATAGGAAATGGGGGATCATATATGGTTATGATGTAAAGAGCCCTAAAATATTAACGCCCCATTAAGATTCCCAAAACGACACTTCATCTATTTTGTTAGTGGATGTTGAAAAATCTTAATAATTAGTGGTTTGATGTCACCTTGCCATCTTGTCACGCAGTTATATCAAGTATCATTTATATCCATGCCAAATACTTCCCCAACCATATCAACAAGTTTGTATTATAAATCGTTTGCATTCCTATGTGCACATAATACTTTTATTACAAATATGACCAACCCAAATCTTTCTGACGATCTGTTGGCGCGAATAGCTAAACTAATGGCAGCAAAACACTGGTGGTACATGCAGTCACTCCTACGTTCGGGAAATAGAGGCAAAACTATAGTTTACCGTCCCGACGTCTTGAAAGAGGCAAACATCTTCAACATGTACAGTGACCCCGATGATATCATGTTTGGTGGTCGACACAGGAAGTTTTTTGAAAGCTGCCTTGATGCGGATAATCCAACGGCCATATATTATGAAGGCCTTCGTCTTGCAACAAAAGATGGGGACATTGAAGGGGCCGTAAATTTACTCCTGCGTAACGTACCAACACATGTCGACGCTACTCTTTTGTCTGCCATGTTGTGCATCTGTAAAGGGTCCGGAGTCCAGGCGGGTCATTTGCTTCAGCTGTTTTCCATAAAACACTACCCACTTGACTCCGAAGAGGTTGGAGATATGTGTGAAGAACTCATCACTGAGCTTATTCACTATGGAGCATCACACAATACAACTTATGGTGTGTTTTTTGACTACCCTGATGATGGGGAAATAACAACTCCTTCGTGCGCACTAAAATGCGCGCTCTCAATGAGGAAGAAAGACGTACTCAATATGGTGGGCCCTTACAAGCATCGTTGCAGGAAATGCACAATCTGGTGGTGCGCTCGCCGAATTAGTCAAATGCTTTGGTAGTTATAACGAAACATGTTTGCATTTCCTCGTTTCCGTGTACACCTTATCTCCTATCAATTCTAATTTTAATATTAAACGAAGTATTTTGTCAGCGATGCACCTTTGCATAATAAGGCAAGCTAATAAAGGTAACCACGAACTTTGTTAGATGTGATAACTGGCTATTAGTTCCATGAAAACTAATAGTTTATCGAATATCTTATTCTGTACATGGCTAAGACCTACATCAACAGTTACATGCCCGTGTAGCTTGAATTGAATTGTACCCTTTTATACTTAAAATTGAAACCACTATATTTAATATATAATATAGGGAAATTAACAATGTGTTTGTATCTATTAGTAGTCGTATTTAATGCAATGACATGTTGCAATTTTTAATGCAATGGCCAACTGATTTGACGTCCATATAAGTCAATTTGAATCGATATGACTTGCAGGGTTGTAGATGTCAAATATCAGTTATGTAATTTTACTTATATACGTACACGAGTACCAAAGAACCAACAGAGCTTGTTGAATACTTTTGGCGTGGCTAATAAACAGAATTAAATCATTACATTTTTATATAAATATATTCCTATACAATCAGTACATTTTACTGTTAAATACCATCGAGTTAATTACCTGTTATAGTAAAAATAAAATTACCACTGTTCTCACTATATATAGATGTGTGTACGTAAGACGATGTTTTATTCCCTACACACAGCAAATACCATCCACAGCCCATATCGTCTCCAACAAAATAAAAAAAAAAAAAAAAAACAATGAACACCCCTCCGAACGAGATATTCCTGGCCATCAAGCTGCCAAACCCTACAAGCCTCCTTGTCAATTTTATACCCGTATCTGTCACTCCTATCCCCGCCTTGGTCGAGGCGCTGAACACTGTCGACCTCCAAACTGTTCAACTTTGTCCGTTCATCACGTGGCCACAGTTCATCACTATGGAGTCTAAGTTCAGGCCCTACTTTGAGCTTATCCTCTACAGGGGCCACATCGTAGCGAACTATCTTGAGGGCGTCAGGCTAGCTTCAAACTCCCCCACCTTTGCTGAAGGTATGGCAAAGCTACGCTATTTTGCACCAACGGATCCGTATGCGAATTTCGCTTATGTGCTGTTCGCAACGTTTACCGGCCAAGTGATGGAGGCCGAGGCGTTTGGCAATATTTTCTGGTTCATGGTCCCTCACATGAACACCGCCGTTGAAGTCGCTGGCCTGGTTATGTTCCATGTTGCGAACCTCCATCTCCGTGGTCCCCTTTTTGAAGTGAGATCGTCGCCTTCTCTCCTCCACCACCGTAGGTGTACTTGCAGTAGCTACCTCAGCGGGTGTAAGTCCTGTTTTTTCTACTAGTATGCACAGGAGTTGCGCTCGTTCTTTTAAGATCCTCTTTTCATGTTTTTTTTGCGGCTTAACCTTAGTGACGACGTTTTCAACTAAGTTAATGTTGAAATATTTTGTACTTGATGGTTGTTTTTATCTTTTTGGAACCTCGAACTGTTATCCGGTGTATGCCGGAGTTTATTTTATAATCAACGAATGTATTCTCTTTAGTGTTATCCACCATCGTACACAGACGTATGGCATCTACCACCTTGCCACAACTATGAATTTGTGTACGTACACAGAAACATAAACATCGTACATAAATACATAGTTGTACATGGTGCCAAACTAGTTCTATTGTGTGGGACGTGTACGTAATCATGGACTAGTCCTGTTCATATCGTTCTGTTTTATTTAATTACCATACACGCTGGCATTACCATAAATACATAGTTCGTGCCGACTATGTCAAATTAATATAAGTTATCTGTTATCGAACGGGAATCAAATAAATGATAACCATAATATGAGATAACCATGAACTTCTCCGTCGTTCGTATTAGTTATACATACTTCATAATAACATACCTTACAAATTATCAATGTACGTACCACCGCTCATATATGTTCACATGTACGTACCAGACGTTTACAACCGTACATTACAACAAAAAACTAAAAACTTTAAAGAGCAACCATTGGAGATTATAGAACTAAAGGATTTCACATATAGATTTCGCCAACCACCAAAGTCCGCAATTAGTACACAAAATGTCGTAATCGCGAAAGTTTATAGAGAAGAAACCGGATTGGATACAACAGATGGCGGCACAGTCCAGGTTAGGGATCAGGTGAGTAGATGGATAGACTAGTTTATTTATGAACGTGTTTTGAAGTGCCACCTGGTATGTAAACAACAGGCGAAACACAGACTTGCCGACAAATCTGACCCCATGCGATTTGAGAGGAAAGTGATGTGCATCAAATAAGTGAAGAAAATGAACCGCCATCTGTTCGCTTCCATATAACATAGAAAAGATACCACATGCCAGTGTTGCCTCAGCGTCTGCGGGAACGTTACGAGATAGAACAGAAATGCCTTGCTTGATGTCTCTCTCCTCTGCAACAATTCGGAGGCCCTCGTAGTAGATTGCAACTTCGTTTCTAGCTTTGAAGCATTTTTTGAATATACGCCTATGCATCCCTTTATCTTGAGGGCCACCTTTTGGGTCGTCTGACGATTGGATCAATAACGGATGCCAACAGATGTTGTAGATGTTTGCATCCTTTAGAACATAGGGGTCGAGCACCGTCTTCAGTCCTCGCCGACCCGACTTTAAAATTGGAGCAAGGTGCGACAGGCCATCTACTGCGAGAAGCCTAAAGATTTCGAGTAAAATATCATCAGGGAGATATGGGAGCTTATTGTGTGCTTTCGACATTTTTTCTTTTTATGGGATTTTGTTATTGGAGCTATTATATATGCTTCAACAACAGAGGAGTTAGGTGGTGAAATTTGTATATATACTGTACAATATAATTACTCTACGTGTCCATTTACAATGGGGGTGTTGAAAATAAAATTCAACAGTTTAACTAATGAAATGGGGGTGTTGAAAGTTGGAAAAAGATGATGTGGATTCACAAGTGTTGAATTATTTCAACGGGTTGAAAACAAAAGAGAGGGACCAATCTTTACATGTGTCATGTGTTAATTGTACCAAAAAAAATCTGCCAAACAAGATATAGATAGATACATCCGAAAAATAATATAGTGTATTTATCGGGTTTTTTTGACATCTACATTATTAAAAAATAAAAAATTATATCAAAATGCATAATGAAGTATAAGTTACACTGTTTTAGTTGGGAAAAGGAGTACGTAATGCTTACGCAACATCATACGGGTTCACACGATAAAGGTTGTTCTCTCGTCGTCTCGGTAACGAAAAATATATTTCGTTCAGATAAAAAGTATACTGTACTCGTTGGGCAAAGTTTATAATTATTACTTGCTTAAAAAGTGATCAGTAAACACTATGATGAGATAATAGTCATTTGAAAATATAAGTAAGAATGACTTTCCACAAAAGAAGATGTCAAATCCCTGCATGTACTTGTCGCATTTAATGCTATAGCTATTGGCTGTTCCGGACGTCAAATTGGAAAGTTGTGTAGTTCGTATATAATTTGACTCAAATCCGGTTTGTAGAAAAAGACACGTTTCCGTACTAGCATATTTTACAAATAAATTTACACGAGTTCTCTAACTTTATAAATCAAATATGTGGCTGTTCAAGTGCAGATCAAGGGCGAAAAGCATCAAGTCCTGTCATCACTTTATAAGTTACCATTCAAGATAGATATTATTTTTAACTGCAGTTTATTTGTCTTTTTTTGTGGTTAATGCATGAGAAATACATGCATAAATTGTATACCTTTTTATTATGCTCTTCACCCTTAATCTAGACCTGAACAGCTAAATATTTGATCTACCTTTACTCTGCTTGTAAATCTGAAACCGCTAATAACCGAATATTATTTAAAACAAGCCCGATTAAACCATCTCTTGAAGTGTTTATCACAATTATGGTACAGGGTTTCGAATTGAGGGAAACATAATTTTGGTCTATCGATGCTTGTTAATATTTATGAGTTTAATGGTTAAGGTGTGGGCTTAGCGATATCCTCTTTCGTTTTGGTCGGGATCTCGTTATTAATTTATGATTCCCGGTTATTTGTTAGTCTTGTAAATATACAAACTATACATATGTACGTATACTACATTGGGAAGGTACGTACATTTAGGGTCTTATTAAACGGACACCATGGAAAGTTGAAAGGCCGCGCCGTTTCGAGATTTCGCTCTCCGTAAATATTTAAATTGCTCTCAACCTTCGTCAATTCCTAACACAGTTTAAAGTAAGAGATATCCAAAATCTGAGATCACCATGAGCTTCAGAACCGATCGTATTGCTGAACTGGACCGCGAGAGAAGGAATTGGTGTTGGTGTATCCACGCCAAGGTGTTGAACGCTTGGTCGATTCACGAATGCTTTATAAAACGAGTTCTCCTCCTTGTGGACGAAGAGGTTAGTTGAACAAGTCTTTCTTATTTCGCTAAATCCAACAGTTTTTGATGTATAACAATTTATCTGTTATGAAGGGTTCCACAATCGAAGTGGCGTTTCTACAGGGTGAATACCCAAATATCCCGCCAAACCCTGAAATCGGTTCCTGGTACGATATTCGGGAGTTTAAATTAATCAATCCAACTCTCAAGGAGAGGAATACTCATCACCCATACCAAATCAAGTTTACGCATGAGTCAACCATGGATGTGATCCAACCTTTGAATCACAAAAATTACTTCCGCTTCGAGGATATCGATGATATAACTAGTGGCAGAGTTACTCATCCCTTATCTTTCGGTATGTTTTATCTATAATTTCTTTAATACGTATATATTAATGTCCGTTAAATTATGAACTTGCGATGGTTGCTGAGATTCATTTAGTGGTCGTTTGGTCAGTTTAGAACGTCGGTTTTAAATTTATCATTTGCACAAGTACAAAATAAACGTTACATCTAGAAATTTTGATTTTCCCGCGCTAGATGTTTGTGGGTGCATCGTAAATGTGGACGTCATAAGAAGACGCCTCGATGGCAGGTGTATTGAAGTTGTTTTCACTCTCCTGAGTGGCAGGTTAAGGACCTATTATGCTATAAACATAGTAATATACAAATATATATTTGAACTTCATAGATTTAACTTTGATAGCAACTGTGCGTTAATGCAGGAATGAAAGTGTCAAATGTCGTCTCATAGACTTCTATGCCCATCAATTCCTCTCTGATTGGGAATCACAGGGATGTCATGTTCTCCACAAATCCGAACCAGTGTTTTGTGTCTTCCGGTTCTTTAAGGTTGGGAGTTATGAAGGTATGTTAGAGTAAATTGATATTATGATAGAAGCAAGTACATGTAATTTGTCTAGCAACTCAATTACGTAAATGGGTGTAGGCGTACCATGTCTTGTACACACCGAAGCGTCTTCTAGAATCTTCATTCGAGCAGATTTCGAAGGACTTGGACATCACAAGCATATGTAAGTTGATATTATATTAATATTTGGTTTGAAAGCGTATGTGTTCTTATCTGTTCACAGTCTCACATGTACAGTTTTTTTTTTACTTATAGAAGTGAGTTTGCAGCACATTACCTCATTCACAATGTGATGGGACACGACAGGACAACAATTGAAACAATTGCCCAGGAAAGAGAAAGCTCCGGAACCCATACAGAAACAAGGCAGACGTTCGTCAGACTGTCCGGGGAATGAGGAATGAAAAAATGACTAGAAATAGAAATCAAATGTTGTTTTCTATTTCAAATATTGGTTTAATTTCGTCAGACTATGTACAATGGTTTTATTTTTAAAACTTACTCTATCCTTTTATTTTATATTCTAATAATTATTGAAATTGAGATAGAAAATAATATGTAGAATTTTGAATATTAAAATTGTTATTATTAGAATCTATTTCACAAAAATAATTTATTTAAAGATATAAAATGACATTCTTTTTTTAATGTCCAAATAAAATGAACTAAGTTTCTATTTATAAAGTAAAAGAAATGACGGAATGCTTGTACTATCTCCTAATAATAAGTAGAATCTTTAATGTTGTATTGTTTTATCAGAAGGATAATTTATTCCCCACACCATAGTTGATGTACGTTGGGAGTCATAATATATTGTGGTAGTCGTCTACGTACAGAAGCTTAAATAATC
>NW_010921742.1:23093-27236 GCF_000633955.1 Camelina sativa
CTTCTGACTCCTTGCTAGCCATGATCATATCATCCTCCCCCTCTTCAAAAGGATTTGTCCTCAAATCGGAATCTGCATAATAAGGAAGCAAATCAGAAACATTGAATGTGGAAGATATCTTATACTTACCTTGAAGATCAATCTCGTAGGCATTGTTGTTGATCTTCTTGATGACTTCAAATGGTCCATCAGCTCGCGGTAGAAGCTTGCTTTCCCTCTCTTCTGGGAACCTATCCTTGCGTAAATGAATCCACACCAAGTCTCCTTCTTCGAAAATGAGCTCCTTTCTGCCCTTGTTCGCATGCTTCTCATACTGCTTGGTTCTTTTCTCTATGTTCTCCTTAGCTTTAGCATGTATCCTCCTCACCTGTTCAGCCTTTTCTTTGCCATCAAAGCTACACTTCACACTTAAAGGTAAAGGGATCAAGTCTAGAGGTGATTGTGGATTAAAACCATAAACAATTTCAAAAGGAGAAAATAGGGTTGCAGAATACTTAGCGTGATTATATGCAAACTCAACATGTGGTAGACATTCTTCCCATGACTTGAGATTGCTTCTCACTAAGGTCCTTAAGAGTGTAGATAGCGTCATGTTCACCACTTCGGTTTGCCCATCTGTTTGCAGGTGACATGTGGTGGAGAATAACAGCTTCGTTCCGAGTTTAGCCCATAATGTCCTCCAAAAGTGTCCTAGAAACTTGGTATCTCGGTCTGAAACAATTACTTGAGGCATTCCATGTAGGCGTACTACTTCCCTGAAGAACAAGTTAGCTACAATAACAGCATCATCCGTCTTGTGACTTGCAATAAAGTGAGCCATCTTGCTAAACCTGTTAACCACAACAAAAATAGAATCTCTACCATTTCTGGTTCGAGGTAAGCCAAGAACAAAATCCATAGAAATATGAGTCCAAGGTTGAGAAGGAATCGGTAGAGGAGTGTACAAGCCGTGAGGCTGTACCTTACCCTTCGCCATTTTGCAGATATGGCACCTAGAACAAACCTTCTCAACGTCTTTCTTCATTTGAGGCCAATAGAAGTGTTCTTGCAGTCCAAGTAGAGTCTTTGACACTCCGAAATGTCCAGCTAGTCCACCTCCGTGAGCTTCTCTGATCAGCAGCTCTCTCATGGATCCTCTTGGTATGCACAATCTATCATTAAAGAACAGATATCCATCCTGCCTATAATAGTTCTCAAAAGCAAACTTATGGCATTTGCCATAGCTCTCAGCAAAATCGATGTCAGTCTCATACAGTTCTACTATTTCATCAAAACCTTCAAGCTTAGAAGACAAAGTAGAAATGAGAGTGTACCTCCTGGATAATGCATCTGCAACTACATTATCTTTACCTTTCTTGTACTTAACCGTGTAGGGAAAAGTCTCTATGAACTCCATCCATCTGGCATGTCTCTTGTTGAGCTTCTGTTGTCCTTTGAGATGCTTCAGGGACTCATGATCTGTGTGAATAACGAACTCCTTGGGCCACAGGTAATGCTGCCACGTTTGAAGAGCTCTAACCAAAGCATACAGCTCCTTGTCATATGTAGGATAGTTCAACGTTGATCCTCCTAGCTTTTCACTGAAGTAAGCTACTGGCTTCCTATCCTGCATCAAAACAGCACCTATACCCACTCCGGAAGCATCACATTCAATCTCAAAAGTTTTCATAAAATCAGGAAGTAAGAGAATAGGGGCAGAAATAAGCTTCTCTTTTAAGGTTGAAAACGCCTTCTCTTGTGCTTCCTCCCATCTGAATCCTACATCCTTCTTGACAACTTCTGTAAGTGGCGCTGCAATAGTACTGAAGTCTTGCACAAATCGCCTGTAGAACCCTGCTAGTCCATGAAAGCTCCTGACTTCTGCCACGTTTTTGGGTGTTGGCCACTCCTTGATAGCCTTGACCTTCTCATCGTCCACTCTAACTCCTTCTGCACTGACAACAAAGCCTAGAAAAACAACCTCAGTAGTACAGAATGAACATTTAGAAAAATTAGCAAAGAGGGATTGAGAACGAAGAACATTTAGAACTTGGCGGATGTGTTCTAAGTGTTCTTCTAGACCTTTACTGTAGATGAGTATGTCGTCGAAATACACAACCACAAAGATGCCTATGAACGGTCTGAGAGCATGATTCATTAATCGCATGAAGGTGCTAGGAGCATTGGTGAGACCAAACGGCATGACTAGCCATTCGTAGAGCCCTTGCTTGGTCTTGAAAGCTGTTTTCCATTCATCTCCTTCCTTCATTCTGATCTGATGATACCCACTCTTCAAATCTATCTTTGAGAAGACTGTTGATCCACATAACTCATCCAACATGTCATCTAATCTCGGAATTGGGTGTCTGTACTTCACTGTGATATTGTTAATAGCTCTGCAGTCAACACACATCCTCCATGAACCATCTTTCTTTGGTACAAGCAATACTGGTACTGCACATGGACTGAGACTCTCTCGGATATGTCCCTTACTCATCAGCTCTTCTACTTGCTTCTGAAGCTCTTTAGTTTCTACTGGATTAGTTCTGTAAGCTGGTCTGTTCGGTAGAGCTGAACCTGGTACCAAATCAATCTGATGCTCTATCCCACGTATTGGAGGCAAGCCTGGAGGTATCTCTTCTGGAAACACATCCTTGTACTCCTCTATAATCTCTATCATCTCGCGTGGAAGCTCTCCTGCTGACTTAGTACTGGTGAGTGTCTCTTTGTACACAAACATGAATGTGGTCATCTCTGGATCAAATAGCTTGTTGAACTTGCTGTGATTGATGTACAGGCTGTGTGACACTTTTTCTGTATCCTTGTGGTTCATGTGAAGTTGGTCCTTGTAGATTTCGCTGGGTGTAAGCGGTAGAAGAGTAACCTTGCGTCCCTTGAACTCAAACGTTTGCTTGTTGGTGTAACCATCATGAAACACTCTTCTGTCGAACTGCCATGGTCTTCCCAAAAGGATATGACTTGATTTCATTGGAATAACATCACAAAGCAGCTCATCCTCATACTTCCCAATCGCTAGTTTCACCATCACTTGCTGCGAAACTGTCAAAGCTCCCTTGTTGTTCAACCACTGTAGCTGATAAGGTCTTGGATGTGAAGTAGTCTTGAGATTAAGCTTCTGTACCATCTCTTCACTAGCTGCATTAGTACAGCTTCCACCATCAACGATCAAGGTGCAGACCTTGTCTTGAACCATACACCGTGTGTGAAATAGGTTCTCACGCTGTCTTCTATCATCTGGATGAATCTGAACACTTAAAGCTCTGCGTGCTACCAACATCTCTCCCATTACTGCTGGTTCACCTTCTTCACCGAAATCTGACTCTGGTTCACTCTCTGAACTGTCTACTGGCACAATCTCTACTCCTTCTTGAAGAAGAAACATCTTCTTATTAGGACAATCTCTGGAATAATGCCCCATTCCTTGGCATTTGAAACACTTGATATGACTTGTAGAAGTGCTATTCTTGGGCTTGAAATCAATCTTAACATCCTCTTTGACTGTAGCTGTCGCAGGTTTGCTGTCCTTGGTGAAGGCGGGTTTACTGAACTCTCTTGGCTTGGAGATGTTAGGCGTAAAAGCTGACCTCACTCCCTTTCTCTTGATCTGCGATTCAATTAACTCTGCCTTATGTACCATTTCTTGCACATCTTCATAATTCTGCAGCTCTATCTTGTCTTGAATCTCTCTGTTTAAACCCCCAAGAAATCTAGACATAACCATGTCTTCACTTTCTCTTAGATCATCCCTGATCATAAGTGTTTCCACCTCTTGATAGTAGTCTCTAACAGACTTGGTACCTTGAATGAGACGCCTANAAAACTCTGATGAAGGCTGTAGACTGATTAATGATGATGAGACTCGATGGTGATGGTGCAGAAGTGCCAATATGGTGGAGATAATGATGTGAGATCGTGATTGTAGAGGGATATGGTGATGATCAGATGTTAGAACAATGATTCGATGGAGATAGATTGTTTAGGTGGTGATATGGAATGTAACAAGTGAAGAGTTTCTGAATCACAAAGTGTATAGAAACCCAGAAATCAAGAACGCATTCAAGAATTCAAATTGAGAGAAGAAAGTTCACAAAACGTGTTTACAACATACTTCTTCGCTAAAGAACAAGGAGGCGTGGCTATGGG
>NW_010921742.1:28461-29314 GCF_000633955.1 Camelina sativa
TAAGCTTAGGGTTAGCTGATGGGTGAGTTACAGCCGATATTTAACGAATTCGAATATAATGAATTTGAAATCTGATAACACGAAACTGACACGTGGTTTGCACTACTTATTTGTTTTAGTAATTCTAATCGAGTAGGCGTGCATGAGAGCTCATAAACCTAAAATGGGTTCCTTCGTAATTAAGTAGTTACAATAGGCTAATTTAAAACGACGTCATATAGAAACTTTTATAAATTCCCAGGATTTTCGCCAAACTCCCCAACCACCTCTCACATCCTAGGTTTTATTAGTGGGCAGGCTGTAGTTTCCGTCTATTTGTATCTGCACATATTGCTATTAGTTTACTTAACTGCAAAAAAATGGCGACTTCTAGGCGTAAGAAGACTGATCTGCCAGACGAGATCTTGATAAAAATAGCCAAGCATCTCGTAACTGATGGGTTGTGGTTACTTGGCCCATTATTAAAGGCTGGTCGGCGAGGAGTGGAAACGGTGCTTGCCCCAGAAGTTCTGAAGGTTGCCAGCATCTACCAAATCTGTGAACATCCTTCTTCATTCCAAACGACAAGGAAGCCAAATGGTGAACTCCAGGAAGAAGGGATTCACAGGCGTATTTTCGAAAAATGCTTGGACGCAGGGAACAGAATAGCNGAGGGGCTACAGATTGTTGCCAAGGAGCGAGACATTCAGCGCGGTATCGCACTACTAAAAAAAACGTTCCCGAAGATGCCGAGTCCACTCTTGCATGTGGAATTTTCTCTATGTTATATGGGGACGAGCAGATGGCGGTTCGTTTTCTTCACCAATTTGATGCACATCACTATCCACTCCAATCAGAGGGAGTACGGCTTATC
>NW_010921742.1:30969-31836 GCF_000633955.1 Camelina sativa
TTTTTGATATTGATTCCCCTAAAATCGCTAATATAATCTGTAGCATAAAGCCCTTGATTTACGGGCTTTATGTCAGGACCGGCACTGTATCAAGCTTACGATGCCGTTCGTATCTATTGGAAAACGACACAACTTGGAAAAGTTCATGTTGTTTTACAATACAAAAAACGACACAAAACAGAATGTTCTATAAATGCTAACCGAATATAATCGATATCTTATAAGATTCAGGGAGATTAGGGTTCATTGAACTGATTTGGGGGAAACAGAGAGAGCCGCTGCCATAGATGTTGGATTAGATTTAGAGAGTTGGATATTCGGTTAATAGTTTAACATTCCTCTTTTCTTTATTTTCCCTCCTTCAATTACGTTATCAGTTTCGTTCTTAATGTCTGCTTTGGCAAACACGAGTCCAGTCGAGTATGACGATGGGTAGTATGGGATCCCGACTGTTTGTTACTGTGGTGAAAGGCCAAACTTACAACCTTCTTTTACAATGACAAACCCAGGGAGGCTCCACTACACTTGTAGAAATAGAGAGGTAAGTAACGTACAGTTTCCCCGAGGTTGATTAAAGATCATATTTAAAAAAAAAAAATGCAGGATGGGGACTATCACATTTTTAAATGGTGGGATGAAGCTATGATGGAGGAACTAAAAACAGTGAAGGAAGATCTTCTAAAGTTAACTAGTTTGAATCAAATGCGTGAAGCGCTTCAGGGACAAAAAGAGGACATTGCTAACATCTTTAATATGCACAAGGAAAATCAGATGGACTTGGAAAGGATGAAGGCGTTGATTGCGTACAAGAGTGATGGATTAACTATGGAATTAAAACTGACCAATGTGTTTGTTGCGACTTTGGTT
>NW_010921742.1:32299-56118 GCF_000633955.1 Camelina sativa
GGAAAGGATGAAGGCGTTGATTGCGTACAAGAGTGATGGATTAACTATGGAATTAAAACTGACCAATGTGTTTGTTGCGACTTTGGTTGTACTAGCAACAATGACCTATTTTTTCAAGTAGTTTGGTCGTTTTATTAGTAGTACTTTGGGTTGTGGTTTAATTGTTTAACATCAAGTTTTAAACGTTATATTTGGTTTAGTCACATTTTTTTATCGTCTAAAAAAGACTGTTTGAAACCTTGTCGTGTTATTATTATCGACCAAACCCTTGAAATTAAACATAAACATTTGTACATGTTTGTACACATACGTCTAACATTAAAGGTTGGCAGTATTAGGAAGATGCTTACCAAATAAAAATAAAAATATATAATTAACCATGCGTAATACACACAAACATTTTACATCAAATTATTCCTATCCACGTAAGATAGATTGTTGGGATGTAGGTAATGAAGATAATATAAAGAGTTCAGCAACGTGGTTTAGAAGTTTGGAATGTAAGCAACATTGACAAATGGAAACATAGGCTACGAATCGTCGTCACTCCGCTCGCGCTGGTAGAAGTATTCCAACCGAAGTTTGAAATCTCTAACCTCAGGGAAGGGTGGTTCAAATATCACTTTAGAGACACCCCGTTGACTAACCACTTCCATCCCTCCTGCGGTGTGGAAAAATAAGGAAAAAGGGTAACCAAAATTAGTTTTATGCAGTAATCTTATATTTAAAAGGTGATTGAATTGTTTTAAATACGTTTGCCTAATCCGTACCTCCATCCAAAAACTTGGGCCTCTAGAATCGCAAGACTACAACTGGTTTGCCTCCGCATAGCCAAAAATTGCGGGCGAAATCATCGACCATTTCATCATAACCCACACATTGCAAGTGATGACCCCTACCCACAGAGACACCTTACGTTAATAGCCCGGTATATCTTTATAGTGTGTGAAAGCTAATAATCGCGAGAACGACTCACTCAAGATTCGTCAATGAAAACCGTATCAACCGGGTTCTCTCGGCAAACCGTGGAGCAGTTGGATCGTCCACCAATATTCTTCGTTCGACGTGAGTAACTTGCCCCATCGTGTCTATGGTGTCATGTCATTAGAATTATGGTACTGGATATGATATTATAAAATGGAACAACACAATGCAACGTTACCTAAGCAGCAGTTCTGGGTCCAAGGAGACCATCGTTCGTAAATTTGGTCGAAGGGGACGTAGTCGATGTAGTGATTGGTCGACAAGCAACGAATGTTGTCCACAACCGTGTCAGCAGTGAATTTGATCCGGTAGTTGGAAGCCACGACCTTCACAGCGGATGTGTCGTCAGTGACGACGAAATTAGAGAAGGTTTTCCACAAACCCTCCTCAATCCCCGCACATAACTGGGGCAACAGGTCCTCGCTGATTGTTGCCTGCATCTTATCTCCCTACGGTGGGGGAAAAAAGTTCAACCATGATGTACATGTATCATTTAATATTAAGTGCATATAATATGATGATGAGACGAGTCACTTATGAAAACATCTGAAACAACCATTTCAAAGGTGACGATGTTCGCTTCTCTCTTTCTCCACTTGCGGATGATCTTAACAGAAACCTTCCAATCAGATCGCCACGTCTGGAGATCGGATAGCCTGTCGAAATGCACCATGACTTTGTTGCACTTATGTTTACTTTGTGATGTGATATTTTGGTTTTTGAGAGACGAATACATACTTTACCGGGTGTGTATTTGTCTTCTTATATAAGCAGCGAACAAACACAAATGGATTATCAATATTATGGCTTTTCAAACGTCGTGACTGCATTCCATACAGATTCATCGCATTTAGATATTTAACATGTGTAACTGCCGGTTAAGCGAAGACGAGACATCGCATGCACTACTTAATTATGACCCTATAGTCGACGTTATATATTGGCGGAAAATATATTTGTTCATTTAACAAACCAATTCAATGTAAAACTTTATAAAACATCAAGGAATAGTGAATGATGGTTTAACCAGACGAATAAAGGCTGATATATAGTGTAAATGAACCAATAACGTTGAAGAACTGTATAATTTGAATAAAAATATTTAAAGAAAAGCTCAGCCATTGCACTGTTTATAAAAAAAAATTATTTAAAAATAGTTTAGTAGTAGAGGCAAAATCTTCGTTCTTAATAGACGGAAAACTGAGGCCTCAGCTGCGACGGCGCATTCGGATGTCCGATAGGGTTGTTTTACATCCCGATTTTTTGAATTAAGGTGTTTAGATCTGGGATAAGTACTACAAAACGACACTCCATAGAAGTCGGCGACGGAACATTTAAGGAAGAAGAGATTACAGAGGTCGGGTGAAATCAGAGAAAGGCGACTAGTTTCGATCCCTCTTTCATCACCGGTGTTGAATCAGAAGGTAAGTGTTTCTCTTGGCTTCTTACTTTAAATTGGAAGAGAGATTGTACCCCCAAATTCTATATTAGGTTGGAAGAGTATATAGCAAATACATTTAAGAATCGCTTTGAGTAGCCCAGGATGTGAAATCGATGAATAGTAGTGTATCTGTGGCGGGCAGAGGATAAATAACCGTAATCGTCAACAGAATTAAACTTTGGTAGACATTGGTATTAGGGTTAATTGGTTTAGTGTACGTACATATTAATATGTACGTTACTTCATGGTGATAGGATGGATCCCGAGGCTGTAGAGATCGTTCCTCAATTGAGCTTGGATCTACCGAGGAGGTTATTTGCTCTTGACCATTACCCTCTCAAAACCAAGATAAATGCGTATTCAAAACCGGAATATCTTTCTACAATATCGAGGGTGCTGAGTGGAACAAAAGAAATGGAAAACTTGTTAGAGTCTCCATTTGGGCAGCTTTTTCGTATCCCTGCTAACAAGATCTCGTTCTCCGGTAAACTAGTTCATGGATTTGTTTGCCGTCAATTGGTGACCAAAAAGCGGCATGAGATGTGGATTGTGTTTGGTGGCAATCCAATCAAGTTTGGATTACAGGAATTTGCAGAGTTGACAGGTCTCGAATGTGGAAATTATCCAAAAAAGAGAGATGTGGAAAGAGCTACAAAACGGATAAATGATGTAAGACTGTTTGGGAAGTACTATTCGGGGAAAACATAGAACCAACGATCTCCGAGTTGGTAAAAAGGTTGGAGACTGAGGAAATGGAAACGTGGCAGAAACTAGCTTTAGCGCTGATAATAATAGTTGATGGAGTTCTAACATGCGCCACGCAACCTGTAAAACCAGATCTGAAGACAGTGGAGATGACCAAGAATATTGATTTTTTTTTCAAATATCCATGGGGAAGGTTGTCATTTGAACGGACGCTGGAGACTATTACAGGATTTTAATGTCCAGCAGACGTAGACAGCTTAGTAAAAACTTTCAAGCAACAATCAGTTGCTGTTCATGGATTTACTCTAGCACTCCAGCTGCTGGCTTTCCAATCTGTCCCACCAATTGCAAGATTAGTACTATCTGACCTTCAAGATCAGGCGTTTAATCAAAGATCGATCCACAATCTGGCTAAACTGCAGCCAATCAAGACAGCAGACATCTTCGCATGCGAGGCTGCTAAAGAGGTATGTACTTGGATAATATAATACGTAAACAACCTGAAACTATAAGTTTCGTAAAATGTATATATTTTTGTAATCATATTATAGGTGGTTATTAGACGGATGGTTGGTAGTGGGGAGCATTGTGATAGTGGAGAATTGGCGTGGCGTGACGAAGAGGAAGACCATCAAGTTGACAACATTGAAAATCTTATTAAAGCTGGCCACAAATGGGATGAGGCAATATGGATGGGAGGTGATGATAGGTGTCCAAAACAGACACGTCCCAAACAGAAAGGTATTAAAAACATTTATACATTACAAATGGTTTCACTATAAATTTAATTTTTTATAATTAATGGTTAATTGGTGATATAGTTACAGTTGACTGTCAGAAGAGGAAAAGAGCAGACACCGCAACAATTGACAATAAGAAAGAGAAGAGCACGAGAAATGATGTGCGGCCGGGGGGGTATGCCCATTGTTGATGAACGTTTGGACGATGACCAATTTGAAAGGTATGCGGCGGAACTAAGCCGGTTCTACAGGAAACAAGAAGCACTGATAAAGGAAACTCAGGCAAACATGGAGATTTTCGTACGTACAGAGATCCGCAAGGAGATAAGAGCTGCACTACTGGAGGTTAAAAGAAACAAACATGGGGAACCTTCTTATGCTTCGCATACAGTTTCAGAGAAGAAGTATTCAAAAAAAAGAAGAGGGAAAACTATAAAGTTTCGAAGAATGAGTTCAGTAATGGTTATAAAAAAAAAGTGAGAAAAGGTCAGAAACAGGGGATGCGCTGACACTGCTAAGGTTGATATGACAANGTAGAAACAACAGTTAACCTCCAATAGTGCAAACTTATTTTTTATTTCGAATATTTGCCATATTTATAGTGTCTACTTAGATGNAAAATTATGTTGCTATCGTGGTGTGCATAGGGTGATCGGAATACTGATGGTTCGAAGGATGCCATAGATGGTCAACANAAACGAAAGCGATGTCGAAGAGGGCTGTAAAGAGACTAGAGGTCAACCGGATCAAAGTCCCGGGGAGAAATGTATTCCCGGTGACTCAGACAATTTAGTGCCGCAGTCGGTTATTATTGTGGATGAAACAGGACGGGCAGAAGAAGTGATAATGGAGATACGTGCGAGTCAACCATCCGAAGCCATAGTGATAAAAGCAGGGTCGGTTTCATNAGACAATTGAGTTAATGAGTGTCGCCAAGATTATGACGCGGGGGACATTGCTGTGGAGCTATCACCAACTAAAACCGTATCCGATGTAAGTATTTGACACGGAATGGAGATTACAACACTATATTCGTAATAAAGCATTGTCCACCTTTAATTGAACAGATATNAATTTTGGTGTGTTCATGGTTTATTGTTGACCGTTTCATATGACCGGTTTGCGTTTAACTGCATCTGCAGCACATGGAGATGATTGCCCTNATGATCTGCATTGTAACAAAATGGTAGGTCAGGATGTAACCATAAAAGGGATAACCATCTGTGGGTATCATATATATTCGGTTATTAGTTTATCTCCTCTAATCTAAACGTGTGAAAAATTGAGCTTGTACCAAGTTCCTACTATAAACACGCTTCTTAAAAGTTTCATCATTTTGAATAGGAGGATGGGGAATAACTGCATCAAGAAGGCGGGAAAGTCAAGTGGTTTAACAGTAACGGAGGGGACATAAAACGTCAGGAAGGCGAATCAGATGAGGGTTGTAACAAAACCGAAATACATGTAGAAAATGAAACTGCAGTTGACGGTCAACAAGAGGCAAGTGTCTAACTTTGATGATTTCGATTATTTGTGACATTAGTGTACGTAAGTATGAATCTATGTACGTACATCTTATTAGGCCGAAGTCCAAGCACTACAAAAGGAAAGCGATGGCGAGGAGGGCTGTAACAAAACTGATGGACATGTACAAATAGAAACAACAGTTAACCTCCAATAGTGCAAAATTATTTTTTATTTCGAATATTTGCCATATTTATAGTGTCTACTTAGATGGTCCAGTGTACGTCACAACTAATCTATGTACGTGCATCTTATTAGGCCGGAGACCAAGCAATACCCAACGAACGCGATGTCGAAGAGGGCTGTAAAGAGACTAGAGGTCAACCAGATCAAAGTCCCGGGGAGGAATGTATTCCCGGTGACTCAGACAATTTAGTGCCGCAGTCGGTTATTATTGTGGATGAAACAGGACGCGCAGAAGAAGTGATAATGGAGATACGTGCGAGTCAACCATCCGAAGCCATAGTGATAAAAGCAGGGTCGGTTTCATACGACCCTATGGAAGATGTTGCTGATGGGAAATTCGCCAAATTCACCGAGTTGATAAAACAAGATAATGTGTAAGTGTAGTATATATTACTCCGATGACATATTGATATGCTCAATCATTGATATAGGATATTCATAATTACAAAATTTCGCAGGGTACACACCTTTTTCGGATTCCGCAAGGCAGATATCCTATTCTTCTCTACTCTTATATCGTCCCAAAAATGGGTCCATAGTCAGGTACATATTTTAAACTTTAACTACACAATTTTGGTGTGTTCATGGTTTATTGTTGACCGTTTCATATGACCGGTTTGCGTTTAACTGCATCTGCAGCACATGGAGATGATTGCCCTAACGCTGTAGCACAAAAATGGAGAAGAAATGATAAAACAAAGGACCGTAATTTTGGACTCCGTTCTCTTTTACGAGTTGACAAGATGGTTCCAAGCATTCAACAGGAGCACGGCAAAACGAAATTTCAGAGGGGACAAAGTACTCATTGACATCGTCAATGGGGAAAGGATGCACCACGAACCAAGGTTGAAGTGGGTTACAGATGTCGACGTTATATATGCTCCAATGAACTGGAAATCTAAGCATTGGGTAGGAGTGGGCATAAATCTTAAAACAAGTAGTGTTTCCATTTACGATCCTTTGATGACCCTTTCCAGAGAAACTCTTGCATTGTCCCGGATCAAGCCGGTGATTATGATGATACCGTACTTACTTCAGAGGGTTATCGATGTCAATTACCATCTCGATCCATTTACCGCTGAAAGGGTTAGCCAAGTAGGACAAAACTTAAGGACGGGAGATTGTGGACCTTTTACTTTGAAGTTTTTAGAACTGTTGAGCATGGGTAACCGATGACTGATTGCTTGAAGATCACCGACAACAATATTGACAATTTCCGAAAGAAGTTCGCGATGGACGTCTACGA
This sequence comes from Camelina sativa, assembly GCF_000633955.1. Classification (NCBI taxonomy): domain Eukaryota; kingdom Viridiplantae; phylum Streptophyta; class Magnoliopsida; order Brassicales; family Brassicaceae; genus Camelina; species Camelina sativa. Next base: position 39,126 of record NW_010921742.1, read on the forward strand.
AGCTGGTATTGGCCCGATAAATTAAGTAGCGAATAAACATTCTTCCTGGTTGTACTTATTACTTTCACGCAGGTGGTCCATATGATCCGTAACAGTCTGTTAGGATGATTATGGTTCGCTGAATTTGAATACAATTTAATCACATCACGCTCATCATATCATAGGATTGCCAGTAGGGACAAGTTAGTGTGCTCAAAATGGATAGAAACTAAGCACCAACCATGGACCTAAAAATCAAGTCTATAACGTTAGAAAATCGATTGTACGTACACTGATGAATATACGTACGTGTGTACACAGACCATAAATATACGTACGTGTGTACACAGACCATAATAAGGCCGTTACTTAGTTGATGGTACGTACACATATGAATATACGTACGTGTGTACACAGACCATAATAAGGCCGTTACTTAGCTGATGGTATGTATACATCTGATAAAGGCCTAACATATACTAATACTGGTTAGAAAGACGTCATAATGATACATATCTAGACCCTCCAATATACAAAAAACACTACACCTGAAGAGGGTTTACAAACAACCGATAGGAGCTATGTGAGTGACCAGACCTCGGAAAATCTAAGAACGACATCCTCAAATCCCACATGTTACCAAAAAAATGACCAAACACGCATCTTCTATTAGCAACACGCGTAAAACCAATCTTCAATTTTGCAAAATCATACTGCTCCGGTAATGTACATGGAACCTCTTCAACTTTTTGATCCCGAGTTGAACTCAGCTTCCGGATAATCTACTGTCTCCGACGTAGCATCTAGTTGGAGAAAGCAGTCTCGGTCTGGGACCTCATCAAACACGTCTGCAGCAAGTTTCATCCTAATAGAAGGCATGGCCGCATCACATAGGCCTGTGTAATTTACTCCAAGAGCTATACACTCTAAGCACTTCAACGTGTACACACCACAGTCACCTTGTTGATAGTTCTGTGGGAGTGTTTTCACCCGGTAGTAACTAAATGCCGCCGCCCCGATATGCTCATCTTTGTACCTCCGGTTATATGCTTGTATCAAGCGTGGGATCATTTTTGCGAACGGTTTGCACTTCTTTTGTAGACTCTCGTCGGTTCTACCGCTGTTTATGCTATCGTAAACTCTTAGCCTCCGCTGGACTAAGTCAGCTTCGATGGCTACCCAATGGTTGTTATCGAGGTTGTATGGGAAGAGCAGGGTGTCTACATCGTCAACCCACACCTTGTTTGTCATTCCGTATTTTGGCAGCCTTCCCACGTACGTCTCAAAATAACCTTCTCCAAAAACCCATTGATTAGAGGCTTCCATTTTAGGGAATTCGAATGCCCACATACTAACAAACAAAGGATCGAGAAAAGCAATACGATCTGTTTTATATGGGGATGGCGTTTGCGTCCCCCTAATACGGAACATATGCATACATGTAACCATGTGCTGCAACACGAGTGACATCTATCAGGCATTAGTATACCATAGTTAACTGCGTCAAATGTTATGCTACGAAGCTTACCGCATCCCATAACCAGCCGAATGTTGTAGTTGGCCACAATTGTTTAGGGGTCAGGAGGCGAAAATAAAATTCGGCATTTCCAGTGCAAGGTACTTTAGCCCTGAATACCAAAATTAACAAATCAGTTATAGATCGTAGTCCTCAAATCCGAATATAGACACTAATTATATACAACTCTAAATGAAGACTTACAAATCATCAGTTAGGAAGGACATCAGCTTTGCAATTTTCTCAGGACTTTCCTCACTAAAAGGATCGTACACTGCGGAGATAGGACTACAATGTGGCTTTCACGTCGGGTCATTAATGCAGCTCGCATTGATTCGTCATTAGGGTTTAACCCTATGTTAGTGTCCACTGGATCTACTAATAGAAGATTAAGCTCTCTTGATGGAGGAAACACCTTTTGTAACAAATATGCAAAATTCCTGGCTTTCTCTTTATCTTTCATTGTATGAGACAATGCAGGAGTGCTGGTCCCCTTGGTTAAATCCACAACAGATTCGCACTTTCGATCCGATGAGCCAGGGTTACCACCACTTACCGGATAGATAACATTAATAGGAACGGGTTGAGCACCTGCTCCATCTACTTTGTCATTATACTTTGCTCTTTTATCACCTTCCTCTGTCTCCCAACTCTGTACTCTTTTGCCACGCTGTACACTGTCTACCATCTCCTTTGCAATTCGCTCTACACTGTCCTCTAGTTCGATTTTAATACTCCCAGACCACATGACTAGCAACTTTATAACCATCCTTGTCCGAATGCTTTATCTGATATAGCCATGACTTGAAACAAAAGACATGTATTTGACGTTATATACAAGACATTTGAAATATAATATGACGCTGTTAAACTAGAGACAAAGTATACAAATTGCTAAATTGCGTGTACGAAAAAAATCATATATAAAAATAATTACAAAATTATACAACTTCACAATACTGAAATTGATATTGTTTCCTCGAATAGATAAATACAAAGACTTCATACTGAACAATAGATATATAATAACAATTTTATCAATACGGTACGCAGATCATACCTCCTCTATTTTTTGTTCGTCATTTCTTAATGTACGAGGTCCTTGCATATGCGCTCTTCCATCCGTTGTGTTGATAACAACTTACTTCAATAGTTGAACGTCACTCTCAAAGTTACCCATCCTACTCTCCATACCTTGAAGTTTGAACACAACTTCCGCTATTGCTCTAGAAAACGATATCTGAATATTATCCATTTTCGCCCCTAGTGTTTCAACCATAGTAAATAACCTTCCACTACCATCTTCACCCTGCACACCTGAATGCTTATCTCCAGACGCCTTCTCTGCTGAACATTTGTCCCCAACACTTTCTTTCTGCTCCTTCGCATTATTGGGGACATTACGGATGCTGGTTGGGGCTGTTTCAAGGAAATCATCGTCACTTACCCCTGCAACATGTTGCCTCCTCTCCCTCTTCTTCGTATGTTCCCCCTTCCTTTTTTTTACACAATCCCATTCTCTTTCATCCACTTCGCCATTGATCACGTCTAACAGCAGATTATCCAGTTTCTTCTTCAAACCTTCTCCTACACCATACACACAATACTGTCCTGGCCAATCTGGATATATGAACTCCAAAGGTTTAGGTACTAAATGCTTCACCTGAAGCTGCATTTCAGATACCATAACTTTTAATAATCTATCACAAAGAAAAAATGCAGACAAATAATGTATACGTAAATTGAAGGCATACCTCCCCATTATTAAGGAGTTTGCTCCCGGATATGAAGGCTTCGATATCCTTCCTTGGCCTCCCTCCTCTCCACCTTAACAGAGGCAAATCTACACCTTCTCTTACATTCCCGTAGCTAGCCCCCAGCACCTTCACGCTCTCAAATGCCCATATCAGCAATACATGGACACATCCATGGAGGGTATAAGCATTGTTAGGTAACCCAAGGACTTTGATGGAATCAACTAAACTCTTGAATCCAACCCTACCCCATTGAAAACTCTCAAATGCTTCTTCATTCAACGCCCTTTTAGCGTATTCCAGAGGAATCCGACTGTTCCTTGATAAACCAAGCACTCCAACATGAACAAGATACAACCGAGCAATCTGCGTCTTCATTTCATCAGACCACCCACGACAGCTTCTCAAACCCTCAACTAGCTCCTCCCAGTTGGGTCCATTAAAAGCTTTCACCTTTAAAGCCGCCCATAAAGGTGTATGATCGACTTCAAACTCTGTTTCATCAATCTTCTCACAATTCAAACCACTAATTTCTTCATATTCATATAGAGAGAACCTCAGCGGCTTTCCTCCAACCAAAAACCATACCTCCGATGGAATGTTTATTGCCAATTGATTGGACAATAGATAATGGATGGTCTTCCCACAAAACAGGTTGTCAGATTCGGCTAGATCCAATAGAACTCCCAGCTGCGAATTCTTTCTTATTTTGTCATACACCTCATCACAACCAAAGCCTTTCAAACCAGCAAGATTGGACAAACTACAATCGTGGTGCATGCTTCTCATCATCAGTGGAAAATTACCAACCCCATATAACCTACTTGGATATCTCTTGCTTGACCCCATATCTACGACAGAAGCTTTAGTTTAGTTATTAATTCAATATCACAAAACATTTGTTGCTTAGATTAGCAACAAAGCAACATGAAGTCACACAAATATCTTCCAAAAAACAGAGCTCAACAACATACAGAAAACTAACATGAATTTCGTCAGAAATTACCTTCCACAATATACAAGGCCTACTATGTAATACTCGAAATCTTAGAAAACAGTAAGCAATAGAGACTAAACCACGATATAGAAATTTACCTCAGAGCAAATCGCTATATTTCCCTCCTCCTCTACTTCAAACCACCTCGCCGTCAACTCGCCGTCAGTGGTCCTCCAGCCAAACGTCCTCCACACAGATTCTTTTCACGCCGCAAGCTATCTAAAAATAGCTGATCTCAACCCAACAATCGTAAGACAAACAACACAAAGATTCAAGGGATCGACTTAGGTTTATGATCTTTTTATTTTCCCCTTTTAAGATCTTCGTTTTAAAAGAGAATGGCATAAANACGTCCTCCACACAGATTCTTTTCATGCCGCAAGCTATCTAAAAATAGCTGATCTCAACCCAACTATCGTAAGACAAACAACACAAATATTCAAGGGATTGACTTAGGTTTATGATCTTTTTATTTTCCCCTTTTAAGATCTTTGTTTTAAAAGAGAATGACATAAAACACACAACTCAGATATAGAAGTAATCTGCAAACTTTTATGTGTTATTCTAGTAAGACAGAAATCTCAACGTGTTAATCTAGTTATAAATCTACTTTTATGTAATATTTTAGGTAATTTCCCTAACATATAGTGTAATAGTCAACAAATTTAATAGTACAGTGGGATAATCTGATATATTTAAATGTAAATAGTTTCCCTAATATCATAAAATTAATAAAAATTACTATGTTTGGCTATTTGGGATGTGACTTGTGTGAGTCAGTGTGTGAAGGTGATGTTTCCACAAGTTAGAATAAATTAGATTAGTTACGATGACGACATAAATGATACGTGTCACTCCAGGAGTTGTGAAAGAAGAAGAATGCCAACAGATTGAAAAAATAAAAATCTCTTTCTTTTTTTGGTTGAGCATTTTTTTTTGTTTGTTTGTGCAAACACCTAACTGAAATGATAAGACACACCTTAGATAACCTTTAGATAACGTTTCTCTGCCTTTATTAATTGTCTTTTCTTTTTTGTGTTAGTTTCAAGAAATAATTAATATTCATATCAAAAACAATAATAATGCAAAAATGATTAAAGAAAAAAGAAGTAAAGTACCGATGATTGTATTATCCACAATGATTCCAACATCACAAAACCAATAATTTATTTATCAAACTGAACCAAGCCTCAACTTTGTCAAATTAAACCGTACCGGCAGTCAGCATACCCAAACCAAATTACTAAACCAATAAAAGTGAATCTGAAAACGTAAACTCAATTACAACCCCCGACCTGCTAATTAATAAACCTAACAAGTGGTAATGAAGATCAAATCAGGAAAAAGAAAAAAGAGTGAATGAAAACAAAAAAGAATGGAGAAATGGAGAAAGATATCTTTCTTATTCCATATCCGATCCAATAAATATATGGACTTTGAGCTGGAAAAAAAGTTGGACCCTATTTTCCATGGTAAAATAAAATAAAATTTAGACCTAAGTCTATAAAGAAAAAGAAGCCAAAAATATAAGTGGATCTGATGCACGAGTACATCCAGTCCATCCTTAGAGTCGGACCTGACTATCATGTTACCCTAAAACTTACAAATAAAAAATAACTAAACTAACCTATTTATAGTGGTACAATAGTTTAGTTGAGCAAATTTACAGACAAAACTACTTGGAAGCTAAGCTACTTAGAAATTAAATATCTTATGGATAAGTGAAACGATCTGACCTATTTTTTAAAAAATGTAATATTAATTAGTGATCACATATTCACTAACAACCTAACAACATTCAATACAAACAACAAAAATACCAAACATTAAACCAATAACTAATCAACAAATACTCCAATAGAATAATTGATAAGCTCAAATTATAATACCCTAAAGGTAATAACAACTTTGCAGTTGTAGTACTTGGGAGCGATTCCACAGAGACTAAAGATCACACAATAAATTATAGAGTTTTTGTTATTACACTAAACAAGTTTATTTGAATTAAAAATAGAAATGCAAAATATTAAACTAAAGTTGTATAAGTTCAAGGGATTAAAAACCTTAGGTTTAGGGAAATTCTCAGGAAATAATGGGATATTAAATCAATCAATTAAATAGGATTCAATCAACTAAAAACTGTTTTTAAACTCTAAACTTAAATGTAAAATAAATCAGTTTTTACTCAAATATTATCTAAGTTTAAAATCCAAATCTCTTTGCAAAATCCAAGTTAAAAACCAGCTTAAAAAACATGTTTAGTTTGTTCACAAAATAACAAAATCAAATCTCTTTGCGAAAAGTAATTTTGCCCATCAAATGTTATATTAGGAAAATCAATTATAGTATCATATTGTTATAAACAAAGGTTTAGGGGAATAATTCTATTGTATATTAATCTATCCATAGGATATAACATATATATAATAATACAACTTTAAGGTTTTAGGTTGATTTACTAATGGGCCGATAATAGGCATCCATACAATATAGAATATTCATAACACTCGCCCATAGATGACCATTATAAAAATATAGTTCCAAATGCGCATGTGAGATGCTGCCTTGTTAAAAACCTTACCAGGAAAACCCAGTGGAAAAAACCATGGTTAAGGGAAAAAAAGTGCAGCGCGCTTTTACTCCCCCTCTTGAGTACATCACTTGAAATCTTCGATATGTTCGCAATCCAATATAATGAAGTAACTTCTTGAAGTAATGGTTGAAAACGTCTTAGTAAATGGTTCTCCAAATCTTCATTTGAAGAAATTTGTAGGACATGTATATCACCATACATCACCATTTTTCTGTAGGCTATTGGTCTCTTAAATGACTCATCTTGATCATTATCTTCGTCTCTCACGATCTAATCAATGTATGTTACAGACTTTGAAGATGATAGTCTTTCACTATTGAAATCATAATATTCCTCTCAAGACGTTTATCTTTTGCGTGTTCTTTGTTGTCTCGTTAAAAACCTTTCATGCAAAAACCCAATGGGATAAAAACCATGAGAAGGGAAAAGAGCACAACCACGCACATAACCATATTTCTTCCCCTGGAAGCATCATCTTCAGGTTACGCATTGTGATCATATATATCAGCTTTTCTAAACTGTAATAAACAGAGCTTTAGTTTACAAACTCATATGATTATCATATATTCTCTCGGGTCATTGAACTTCAAGTCATTTGCACCCCATTCATATAGAAGATATATTTGAACTTTAAGTCCAAATCTTCTTTTACATACAATCTTCCAAAAAATCATCTTATACATAGAAGTTATTCAAACTCTCCTTGTAAATCTTTCTCTTTCAACTCTTCTTCATAGTATGGTACTATAAGACCATTTTTCTATGTAAGATTATGTAAGCATCTTGAGATAAGTTCTCTTTCATCAGATGTCAAATCTGCAACCTCAAGATTTCATGAAAGAACTGATCTTATACAATCCGATTTCTCTATCTTTCAGGAGTAATATTTCATCATTGATTGTTTCTACTGTAGATCAGATAATGATACAAGCTCGAGCTAACTCGGCTGGTACGAACAGGTTTCGTCGCCAAACTTCTCGAACCAAGGATGGAGTGGTTAAGGGACAAGCTGCTCAAGCCTCCAAACCACGAACAAACACGTAACCAGGGGAAGACGAGGTGCACCACACGAGCTGCGAGATTCTCGTGATAAAACACAAAGGTTTCTCTAGCTATGGAGTATCGGGTCTCGACAAAGCTGAGAACGAAGCGGCTGCACAAACTACGGCAAGCTTAGAAGAAAGTTCTTATTTTATTTCATCGTGAAAAATAATGATACACACGGTGGCCTTTATAGGCAATTACAAGAAAGAAGAAAAAATAAAGAAAAGATAAAAAAATTAAAATAAAACAATACTCTAGACTCTAGAGTTTATTGTGCAACAGTCTTAATTAGAATAACTAAATATGGCTAATTTAATCCTGCAAAATCAAAGCAATAAACTCGTTAAAGTAAAATGGAAATAATTCAAAAACTTACCTTCACAGATCGGTAACGAAGGAAAGTCTTGAGCTTGTTCATCAAGCCTTGGTTCTAGACGTTCTCCTAGTCTTCATGCATCCTCTATGTTGATCACAAGGAAGTTGTGGGCTTGGGCCTGCGAGCCCACCAGTGGCCAAAAGTCACTCCGAACTGAATCCAAGTCACGATTCACGGTGGAAGGTGGTGCAACGTCTTCTTCATGTTGGTCTTGAATTGTAGAGAAAATAGCTCGACCCAATGGCTCATGTGGAGGGGGTGATGAGCTGACTTGTTCCATGAGTTTTTCCACATACTTGTTGAACTTGTGTTGAAGCACTTTAGCTCGTTGTCTTGTAATGGCTCCATCAAAGACTTGTGGTGCTTCCGGTTTAGATTCTTTGTCCAGTTTTGTTGGACCATCCGGTTCAGTTGGGATGTCCTCATCAGATAATGTTTTCATCATCAACATATTTTGCACTTGTTCTTGTACCTTTGTTTTAACAAGAACCACTTGTTAGTGCAGAAGAGACAAGAGACACATACAATTTTTCTTTTAACGAGGTTCAACAAATGCCTACATCCTTAGATCTAGCGTTATCTATGCTCCTTAAACATTGATGTGATGCTAAGATGCTTGAAATCAAACCCTACCATGATGAACATCAAAGTCATAAAGTCATAAACCCAGAAAATACTGTTGAAGGGAAGAGAGAGGGGAACATACTATTGAAGAAGTGCAATGTCTTGTGTGGCTTGAATGTAGAGACCTAGTCCAATGTATACCAATTACCAGGGCTTGAAAATTAGTCTGGTTTAGGTCCTATAAAAGTTAGAGACAACGTTAGATCATCTATATATCCATCGAATAGGGACTTGGGGGATTGTTGAGTCGGCTCACAGTCTTTCCAAACTTCGGTTCTGTTGTCAAGCATAATCAAGAGTCATAAGAGTGTTAATCCAAATCAAATAAACCGTTAGAATAAGATCATAATCCCCTATTAGTTTTGACTAAAAAAAATGTGACCCGATAAAAACGTCAAAATTATTGATGTAAAAAATGGAAAAAGGTCACAAGTCAACAAAATAAAAAGTAGCATTAGTATAGGATGGAACATCCTTCCCCCCAGACTTAAATCACACCGTCCTCGGTGGGAAAAAAGAAAGAGTTGAGGATTAAAAAGCATAAGGAAAAGTGTAGGGTTTAAGAACAACATCACCTGGATGGAATGATGTTGTGTCGACTCTTAGACGTTTTATGGTTGCCCAAATATTGTCTTAGAGGTCGGCTGTGGTAATGAAAATGTGGTGACTAACCATTTGTACTTCCTTTGGTTGCTTGACATCGAGTATGAACTAGGCTATGTTCATTCGAATTGTATTTGATATATCTCTAAATGCATCCTCCTTGAAACAAAAACCTAAAACCATCAATAATAATGATAAAATAAAAATAAGAAAAACAAATCTAAGTAAAAGAATGGTGATGGTTGGGAGTTGTCTCGCGGTACACGGATGATGGTCGCGGACATAGCAGCTGGTACGGTGGGTAGGGTATGCGGTACATAGTATGTAGTACACAGTACGTAGGATAGGACATGGCGTTGGCTACGGTTGGTATGGCTGGTGGGGACTCTCGGCATCAGTCACTCAAGGATGGTGATGATCCGTCGCCTTCAGCATACATCAGTCAAGTTGAACATGGCCGGTCAGTAGGTGGTACTTGCCACTAGTCATAGTGTGCATTGCCAATCCATGGGAACTTCTTCCTTCTTTTTGGCTTTTCTATTTTCTATTTTTTTGTGTGTGTTTTTTTTTTATATAAACCTGAAACTAAAATGCAAAAATATTAACAGTAAAAGAAAATAAATCCTAAAAATAAAAACTTACTAGACATGGGTTGCCTCCCAAGTAACGCGCTTGTTTAACGTCGTTGGCTCGACGTTGGCGGCCAAGTTAGGCTTGAGAAGAGTTAGCATCGGGAATCAATGCTCCTTCGGCTCCTTTGATATCTTGATAGTCTGCTCCAGCTTCAATAACAAGTTGTCCTTTTGCAGAAGTTTCTAAAACTTTTGCATGAAGAAAAACTTCTTTAATATGCCTTATCATCTCTTAGATCTGTTCCTTGCTTTCTTTGCTTAGCTGAGGAGGAACTATGATCTTGATCTTGGAAATTCCTGGTGGCTTAGGCGGTTTCGGTTGCTTGGGTGGCAGATTGTTGATACTTGTGGATTCTCCTTGGTTGAATTGCTTCAGCTTGTCAATGTTAGGATCCATCGGTTCTTCATGTAACGAGTTAGTTGGCCATAGCTTCGGCTTAGAGATAGTCGGATATGACTTCTTCTTGTTGATGTTAGCAAAGGTTGTCCTCTTTGACTTGTGGTCGATGATGGCTCCAACAGTAGCTAGGAATGGTCTTCCTTAAATCAAAGGTCTCTCGGTCTTGTCTTCTATCTCTAGGATGTTAAAATCTGTAGGAACTATGCAATCTCCTACTACAAGTTGTAGGTCTCGGACTAATCCATCAAGAACTTTTGATGAGTCTCCAAAGACTAAACTGAAGTTGGATGGCGATATGTCTTGCAATCCTAGCTTTTCAGCTACACTTCTTGACATAACATTAACATTAGCACCAGAATCACAAAGAGAGTTAGAGAATTCAATGCATGTTATGGAGGAGGAGAAAACAAAACGTCTTGGGTCTTCAGCTTTAGGTAGTCTCCTTAATGGGTAGTGGCTTGCCGTTTCTCCATCAAATGGACATGTCATACGAATAACATTCTCATAAGAGTCAAAGAGTGGTACCATATGGTTGGGTTCACGGTAGGTGAGAGCTGGTACGGCTGAGATAGCGTTGCAATATCCTTTAGGATTCTCTTCAGGTTTTCCCGGAAGTACACCAACTTGGCGTGGTACGGCATTAGCGATTTGAGAGACTTGAGTTTCAAGCTTCTTGACATGGATAGAAATGCTTTCAAACTTCCCATTCAATTCAGTATAGATGTTATCCATCCTTGAGTTGATGTGTCTTGATTACTTTTGAAAAGCAACAAGGAGTTCTTGCATCTTTATATCGACGTTGGCATCAGCTTGAGAGGTAGGCGCCTGGGCTGGTCCGGATTGGAAAGGCGGCTTGTTGTTGTTAAATTGAGATCTCGGCTGAAAGTTGTTGTTGTTTCCACCAAAATTGTTGCCTTGAAAGCGGTTAGCTTGCTGAGGATAGTTCTGATCTTGGGGATTCTCCACATTTGGGTTCCTATAAGAAAGGTGAGAAGTATTTCTAAAATTGTTGTTGAAGTTGTTGTTGTACCCTCGGTTTTGGTAGTATCCTTGAGCACCAACATAGTTGACTTCTTCTTCTTGGTCATAAGAATCTTCTTGGAAAGGCTCCATGTTTCCATTGTTAATAGTCTCACAAGAGTTTACTCCACGTTTTTGGTTCCTTAGAAGTTGGTTCATCATGTTCTTAAGATCAGCAATCTCCTTGGAGTCGGAATTGCTAGAACGGATGGTTCTATCAAAATCAGTGCAAGTGTTGCTACTACTTGCGGCAAGGTTGTCGATGAGAGCTCGTCCTTCTTGAACTGTCTTCGTAGTGAAATCACCATTGCTGGCCGTGTCGAGTGAAAGTTGATATTTAGGGTGTAATCCTCTATAGAAGGTACTTCAGAGGTTACCTTGAGCAAAACCATGATGGGGGCAGTCACGTTCATAGTCCTTGAAACGTTCCCATGCTTCATTAAAAGATTTCACCGGTCCTTGTTGAAAACTTTGCAGCTTGTTACGAAGAGAGTTGGATCTTGACTTGGTGTTGAAGTGGTTGAGAAAAGCTGACTTGCATCCTTCCCAGCTAGTAATCGATCCAGGTGGTAGAGACTTTAACCATCTATGAGCCTTGTCGGCTAGAGAGATGGGAAAAAGCTTACACTTCAAGTAATCTTCGGGAATTCCATTGGTTCTTGTTGTAGAGCAGATTTCTTCAAAAAGATCAATGTGGTCCATCGGATGTTCGGTACTAAGGCCATGGAACTGATTTTGTTTCACCAAACAAATAATTTGAGGTTTAATCTCGTAATCACGTCGTGGAGGATGAGTGATATGGATGGCAGCACGGTATTGAACGAATTGGTTTGGAGCATCATAGACGGCTATGGTACGGTTAGGTGTGGCACGTCTTAGAGGGGGCACATAAGCAGGTTGTCTTCCGCCAACTGGAGGTAGTGGTGGATTAGCGATGAGAGAAGGCTGGTGAGGAGGAACATCGAGGTTGTCTCCCACGCCTAGAGGATTAGCATCACGAGGAGCTTGTTGATGGTCTCGGCCAACTTAAGGGTCGAGTTGTGGATCAGCGGCTGCATGGTGGGGGTTGCCACCTTGTGCAAGAATTGGTTCTGTTTGCTCGTTGAGGGCAGGAGGTATCAGCGGTTGGTCGAGGTTAAGGGGACCTTGGTCCTGGCTCCTTTCTTCGGCCATGAGTTATTGTCTTCGAAGTTTCCTAATTTCACGTTCTAGTCGATTAATGTCTTGAAATGGAGATACGGTTCTGGAGGGTTGACTCCTAGTCATGCACTACAAAATCCAAAAACAGAAACTAAAAGGGAAAATAGAGGTTATCGAAAAACAAGAAAATTAAAATTAAAATTGAAAAAATCAAATTATCTTAGACGAGAGTTCTTATCAAATTCAATGGGCAGCTAGTTACTCCCCGGCAACGGCGCCAAAAAACTTTGATTTGTGTAGAATTTCACTCCAAATCTTTTACCTGAAAAGACTACACGACGACTGAAAGTGCACAGTTAATCAATTGTAGTATTTTAGGATCGATCCCACAGAGAGTAATAGCAAACACAAATTGAATTAAAAGAGAAAGAACTATAGGGGCTAAGACTAAATAAGAGATTGGGGTTTTGGTTTTCCTAATATCTATTGCAAATAAATAAAAACGATTTAAAACTATAAGACTAAGGCGTTGGGCGTTTTGGGAGTCATCTCAGGGTTTTCATGATTCTAAGCAATATTAAGTGTAAGATCTAACAAGTAAATACTAAATTCGGTCTAGGTTGTCAACTACGAAACACTAATGAACTAACAAGCTATTTTCATAGAATGAAAGTCTAAAGTCTTCATACTCCGTTACTCAACTTTCGCAGGAAACGACGCATGTCAACCAGCTAGATAAACAAGTTCGATACATTCACCAAACTCCGCAACTCAACTTACAGAGGTTACGACACGAGATTTCGGTATAATACTAGTTCGGAGAAGTACGATAATGCGGTTAACGCTCCCGTTCTCTAGATCAGCACTTGGTGATCAATCCAAGCACATGCATTAAGATAAAGATGTCCCAAAAGAACTCTAATACAAAACCGAAAATAAGATCTAACAACCTAATTGAAGCGAACCATGAATTCCCCCTTAATCACCCCATTAAACCCAACAAATAAAACTACTCGCTTATGATGCAAAGAAACGACATTGATATTATAAAGTATAGCATCAAAAACGAATAAATAAACAAAAAGGGGTTCAAAGGAAACTTCTCTATCGTCACAGAAGTAACTTGATCCCAAAAGCAATGATAGTATGAAAGAACTAGAAAGAGTAGAAAGAGATTGGTGTCTTCGGCGATGGCTTCTAAGAGGAGCTGAGAGAGGACAAGCTTCGACGGCTGAAGAGGAGTCTCTTGTCGTCTCTAGGTCCGCTTCTGGTGGTGTGGATGAAGAACAAAGAGGCACAAAGGAAGCACATCTTGAAAACCCTAGGTCTTAAAAGTATTTATAGGGTTTTGTCTAGGGTTAGGGTTTGTAAGGGTAGAAACGTCTTTTCTTCTTGAGTGCAGGAAAGGGGCGGTGAAAGAGGCTTCTGGACCGTGGATGAGGTTTAGAATGGGCCGCCTTGATGGTCGCTGGTCTGGCCTTGAATAAAAGCCCATCGGCTGGTCGGTTCTTCTTACATTGGTTTATAACACGTTTTGGTAAATCGGGCATGACTTCCGGATAAATGGATGGATTGACTTGATTCTACTTCGAAGAGAAATATGACTCTTCGAGATTTCCATAGACTCCAAGAACGTCAAAATGTGAGTTTAGGAAGGTCTTCAAAAGTGGCCCGTACTGAAGAGCCCTGAAACTTTCCTAAAACGTATTTTCCTTGTCTTTTGGTCCAAATTGCTATAAAACCTGTAAAACCTTTTTGAAACTTGAAATACTTGATAATAGACCTTTTATTCCTGAAATCTCATCAAACTCTTCCTAAATGCATATGAAACTATAGCTAATATGAGTAAAATAATGATGTTATCAAGGACCGCCACCAAGATCAAACAATGTCCAACATGACCGCCACCAAGGCAAAACAATATCAAACAGGACCACCACCAAGGCCAAACAAACGTCAATGGGACCGCCACCATGGTATACGACATCAACAAGACCACCACCAAAGTATCCAGTGTAACCAAGACCACTACCACTCACAAGCATCACCAAAACCACCGCCATGGCACAAAACGTCACTAAGACCACTATCAAGGGACAAACGTCACCAAGACAACCGCCATAATAAAAAATGTCACCAAGACCACCACCAAGGCAAAAATCCCGAAGGATCACTACAAATATCACAACACTTTCCAAAAACAGCAAAGTTCTAATTCATATAAAACTTTATATTTGTAGCACTTTCTAATTATGTAAACTTTCCATTTATAGAAACCTGAAACTATTTCCTTTTCCATGATAACACAAGTCAAATAAAGAAATACTCATCTTATTAATCATGAATGTTTCATTATCATTATAACTTCAACGAAAATACAGAATGAAAAATAAGATACAACGAGACCAAGCCAACAAAAAAAAAAATTGGAAACAAAGGATAGGCATGCTCAGGCCTCGACCTGCTTCTCGAACCACTTCTTGCACTTTGCCTTCATCCTCGCCTCTGACTCCCAAGTCTCCTCCAACACTCCATCACAGTCCCACTGGACTTTCATCAATAGAATCTTCTTCCCCCAAAGTTCCTTGATCCGCCTTTCGAGAAGCCTCACCAGTCTCGCCTCAAGAGTCATGTTGAGTTGAAGATCTACAGAAATCTTAGCCAACAACTCGTCATCCTTTTGAAGACACTTCCTCAGCATCGACACATGGAAGACCTTGTGGAACGCAGGCTTAATCTGAGGAAACTCCAGCCTATATGTAACTAGTCTGACCCGCTCAACCACTTTGAACGGACCCATGTACCTCAGACTCACCCTAGTCTCTGTCAATGACTTGTTCGGACCCCACAACATGGCCATCTTGAGGTACAGTCTATTTCCAACTTGAAACTCAATGTCCTTGCTCCTCTGATAAGCATAACTCCTCTACCGATATTGAGCCTCCTTCATGTTCAGCTTGAGCATCTGGATCTTCTATGTGATCTTCTGAACAAAACTTGCATCCAGTATGTTCGTCTCCCCCATCTGAGTCCAACATAATGGTGTTCGACATGGCCTCCCATACAACGCCTCATAAGGAGTCATACTAATACTCGTTTGATAACTATTGTTGTAAGAAAACTCGACCAGGTTCAACTGATCAGCCTAGTTACCACCCCAATCAAGCACACACATCCTCAGCAAATCTTCCAGCATCAAAATCGTTCTCTCTGAGTAAACATTTGTCTGAGGATGGTAAATTGTACTCATATGCACCATAGTGCCAAACTTTGCCAGAAAAACTTTCCAAAATGCCAAAGTGAACATGGAATCTCTATCTGACACTATGCTCACAGGCACACTATGCTCATAGGCACACCATGCAACCGTATTATCTTCCTCACATATTTCTTAGCCAAAACTGCCGCTCCATCAGTCTTCATGGCCAGAAAATGTGCAAACTTGGTCAGATGATCCACAATCACCGAAATAACATCTATATTCCTTAAAACAGGCAAACCAACCATTAAGTCCATCGTGATCATATCCCACTTTCACTCTGGAATGGGTAAACTCTACAACAGGCCACCCGGCACCTGATGCTCAGCCTTCACTAACTGCCAGGTATCACATCTCCCGGCCTAGTTAGCGACATCCTTCTTTATCCCGACTCAATGATAATACCATTTCTGATCACGATACATCTTAGTCGCTCCTGGATGAACAAAGAACTTGCTCGAATGAGCTTCTCTCAGAATCTTCTGCCTGAGACCGTCATCCTTGGGCACACAAACCTGACCATGCACAAGGATAATCCTATTAGCAGACACCTGATACTCAAAACTTGCATCTTTAGCGGAATTCACCAGCTCCACATCAATCTCTTGAGCCAACCGAACTCTACTTAAAAGTACTCTATCTCCTGCCTCTAAATCCAATGACTCTTGTGAGATATCACACAACCTCAGGGTACTAATCCCACTCACCAACGACTCAATAGCCTGCCCCTGACCCGAAGCTGTCTGCTTCCACCTCAGAGCATATGCAACCACATTAGCTTTACCGGGATGGTAAGATATATCCATATCATAGTCTACCACTAACTCCATCCACCGCCTTTGCCTCAAATTTAGCTCATGCTGAGTGAAGATATAGTTCAGGCTGTTATGATCTATACACACTTGTACCTTTTTGACATACAGATAAGACCTTCAGATTTTAAAGCGAAAACCATAGCTGCTATCTCCATATCATGAGTAGATAAGTTGCCCACATGCTTTCGCAACTGCCGTTAAGTATAGGCTAAACCCCCCCCCCCCCCCCCCCCCCCCCCCC
>NW_010921742.1:56651-57130 GCF_000633955.1 Camelina sativa
TGTGAACAATCAAGATGTGTATATGAGCCTAAGTTAAGCCAAGTATGCAAAGGATGTTTGTCACTAACAGTCCTATTGATGAAATGTAAAGAGCAGAAGGTAAAGCTACTAGAACTAGATGCTAAACGAAAATGGAACAGAATGATTATAACTAATATGAAGCTAGAACGGAAATAGAAACTATACTAATGAACTAATGCAAGACAAGTAATGAACAGGACAATAAGTAAATGCAACAGAAATGCAAATAGAATGAGACAAGATATAAGACAGGACAACTACAAATCATAAACAAGAGTTCTGGGGATGAACTCGAGCAAGCACTTGATCGAGTGTAGATCGAGTGCAGGGTCAAGCTGGGCAAATCCGTGAAAAAGAGCAATACAAGAAAAACAGAGCAATACACAAGCGAATCAAACAACGATCAAACAGCAGGATTAAGACTTAAAAATCAATAAACAAGGAAGGCCTTGAGGAGG
>NW_010921742.1:58384-58924 GCF_000633955.1 Camelina sativa
AGTACAAGATCTAATAAAAATAAAAGTGCAAAAGGAATAATTCCCAAAAGGGTAAAAACTAGGTTTTTGACTATCTAAAAAGCTGGACTCCTTGGGTGGCTGCTGGTACAAGCCCTTATATAGAAAAATTAGTGGAAGCCCTAAAAATGCAAAAAGACAAAATAGCTAGGCGGCTCGGCCAACTCGACCCGGTGCTCGGTCGAGTGACCGGTCGAGTTGGCTTCTCTCATGCAGGTTCCACTCGGTCAAGTCCCTCTCTGCACACGGTCGAGTGTCTGGTCGAGTGGGCGGTCGAGTGGGACTCTGGACCTTGGTTCTTCAGCCTTAACTATCTTGCTTTTCCTTCATGATTGCCTCACTTCTTGATGTGATCACGGGATCGGTCCTTCGGCCAAGAACGCTCACAGCCCTCGGACGCTACCCGGCCACCACTCGGATGCCTCTCAAACTCTCGGACAACCTGCACTGGTGACCAGGAGCTAGCGTAGGCGACCAACGAGGCATCATTCAACCCCCCAGGATCATCAAGGCGGAGCAAGA
>NW_010921742.1:61108-63711 GCF_000633955.1 Camelina sativa
CACGATCGAGACTGCTCGACCGAAGCCGAGACCAAAGGCCGGATCTCTCGATCCGCTCGTTCGTTTCAGCTCATCTCTCGCATCCACCGTTTGTTTCCTTACTGGATTCAAATCTCCGAGCTTTGTCCGAGGAAAGCCTCATCTAAATTCCTTGGCTCGAGAGAGTTTCGTTCTGTCCGTCCGCAGCGACCGTCCGTCCGTGCGACTCGGTAGACGACCGCGTCCGGCGGTCACATCAGCTTGGTATCAGAGCTCTAAAAGCTCCTGACTCAAAGGTTGTGTCTTTCTAACCGAGAAACTCCTTCCTTTGTTAAAGCTTTCGTTTCTGTGTCTTTGCGGTTCATTAGTTTCATCTTTAGCGTCGTTAGGTCCGATAGTTTTTGTTTTATGCTTAGTATCCTCGATAGATCGTTTGTTGAGTCGTCGCTTTGTTTATTTCTGAGTTTTGTTCGTCATATTTCTTGCCTAGGACTTATTAGATCGATAAAGTAGCGCGTTTGCTTTTGGGTTTGTGTTGTGGTCCCAAAAAGTTTTGCTTTTTGTGCGTGAGTTTGCTTTTAGGCGCGTGTAGGTTTCTTTTTGCTTAGTCATAGTTTGTCATCTTGTGTTGCTGTCCTCAATCATTGACTGCCTAGATAAATATCTTATCCATCATGTTTTGGACGCGTTTTTGCTCACGAATATTCGTTTTGCTTTGACGAGGTACCATCGCCACGTCACGACCGAGCACCGATCGAGCCATCCGCGTATCACCGTCCAGAGCACGTATCATCACCCGCGTATCATCGTCCAAGCCCTTATCGCGTATTGTGTATCATCGTCTGATCACTATCGAGCCACCGGACGAGTCATCGACCCAGCTGTCCATATCAGCCGCTCACACCGGCTGTCCGTACCGACGTCCGATAACCGTTGGCCGTCCGTACCATTGCCGCACCAGCCGACTGTATCATCGACTGACCCCCGTCGGCCGACCGTATATCATCGGCCATCCGTATCAGTCGATCGCACCGGCTATCCGTACCGACGTCCGACCATCATTGGTCGTCCGTACCAGCCGTCCGTACCAGCCATCGCATCGGCCGACCATACCTCGTATCATCGTCCGTGTCCGCCGTCCATACCGTCGTCCGACCAACATTGGCCGTCCGTACCGTCGACTGTACCGAGTTCCAAGTCCGCGATTGATAGCTGAATGCTTGATTTGACATTGATCAAGTATGGAGTATGCGGATCCTTACTCCGATGATGAACCATGGTGCGAAGAGTACCAAGGCAGCGACCCGGAGCAAGAGGCCACCAAAGACGAGCCATGGTACCACGAACATCATGGTACCGATCCAGAGGCTACCGAGAACGCATCATGGTACGCAGAGGACTACGAAGAAGGGCCTGACCAAATGGAACATGATCGAGGATCATCGGACTACTATTGGCCATCAATGTCCCGAGCTGTGCGCCATAGCGAGCCAAGGTCAAACCGCTATGATGATTCCGACAGTGATGACTTGGGAAGTTACTACGCACCACCCCGACACCATCGAGAGCAGCCGGAGAAATACCCGAGTCGCATCCATGGGTTGCCGACCTGGGCACCGTACGCATCGACGAGCAAGACAAGCGCCTACCGCACTCGGAACCAAAGTCTTCCGAGCTGGACACCACGCGCAACACCGGGCCACAAGTCAAGCCGCGGTCAAGACAAAGCCAAGGCGAGCAATGTGGAATCACGGACTAAGTTGAGGGAGCAAGCCTCAAGGAAGCCGAAACAATCTCCCGGAGCACCAAGTTTCACGGATGAGTTGACCGGTATTCAAGCTCAACTCCGACATCTTGGAGAATTGTTGGACCAAGTCGAGTCATCTTACACGCAAGGAGAGTCATTGCGGCACCAACACTCAGCCCTTGTGCCTTCACCAACACCGGACCCGCGAGTTCCTTACCGGCTAGAACAAGGCGTTTTGACGCGGAGCTGGCCAAACACCGACTTGATCGAGGACGCTGCACCAACGGTGCAAGCTCACTGGGAGCTGAATTCAGGACTAGAATTCGATCATCAAATCGGTTCTAAGGGAGTTATTGGTCCGGGAGGGATCATAGAGAAGCCAGCCGAGCCTCCAGACCAACAAGTTCATACACTCGGAGGTACAAGTTCGACGTCTCAGGAGGTTCACGATCAGTTCCTTACCGTTCCTGATCAAAACCGAGCCGACACTCAGTCGCAATGCTCGGATCATTGCACTGTGCGCGAGTCCTCACCCGATACGCGTACCAAGGCATTAGGCGAAGTCAATGAAGAGTCTTCCTACGCGACCAACTTCTTATCCGGAGTTTGCTCAGTAATGGGGAGTTTCAAGCAAGCTAGGCCACCGGAGATGGCCATTGATGGATCTTTTCACTCGGTATTGTTCATGACTACTTCAAGTAGTAAGCTCCAGCTGGGAGTCGCCTATACCGAGCCATCCTTCTCCACTCTTAGCGCCAAGGCCGTTACCGCACATGGTCCTATGGCGAAGTGTCCATTCAACTTTGGTGCGGATCAAACCTTTGTTTGGCATCCAGGAGAGTCTCAGCAAGCAACCACGGTTCATGAAGGGATCGCA
>NW_010921742.1:65364-69152 GCF_000633955.1 Camelina sativa
ATGCAAATGCAATGCAACTATACTCTAATGCATGATTAGTCCTAAAGCTACACAATAATGGCCTAAATGGATAGCAAAAGATGCAAAAGTTGTGAATAAACTAAGGGAAAACAGGGTAAAATATATAAGCATCAACACCCCCAAACTTAGTCTTTGCTTGCCCTCAAGCAAATAATCAAGACATAAGAAGGTAGGTGAGGTTTTAAAGTGGGATCTCAGCTCCTAAAGCTTGCAAATAGACCATTTAGAATCAATGTCCAAGTTACTAGTACTATGATGCAAGTTGAATGAGCTATACTTAAAGATTTTAGACAAGCATATCACAACCTTTACTGATTTGAGCCTTAGATGTCCACATGCATGCAAATCAACCATTTCCTTTAACATTCATTAATCTAGAACATAAATCAATTCTATGCAATTCTTAAACTCATTTGGCTTGGAGATAAAGGCTTTGAGACAATGGTGGTCTCTTTTTAGAGTGGGGCTTATCAATATCAAGGTTCTCTCATAAAAAATGGATTGAGCTTTAGAAGAATGCTAAAGGTAAGAACACTTAGACACATACAAGAACAAAACCTTGTCTACCCAAAGGCACCCAAAGTGTTTATCCTATCAATCTAAACCCAAATGATCTTAGTGCTACCCTTTAACTTCTTCTTTTCTTTCACCATTTTCTCTTTTGGTTTTCAAGTCTTAGGAGAGTTTTCTTATTTGATCTTTCTAGTGGGATGGGGGATTCTTACTTATTTGCTATGGTTCTCTTTTCTTCTTATTCTTAAGACATAAAAGCATTTTGCTATACTCTTCTTTTTCTTTCTTTCTTTTCTTTGACTGAAACCATCTTTAAACAATATCATACTTCCCATTCTTTCACTAGATTTTGATTTTACTTAAACACATTCCCCTCCTAAAGACTCTAACATTTTCTTTCTCTTTTCCTCTTTTCTTTTCTTTCTTTTTCAAACAACCAAATCCCAAACCCAACAATGAAATCACCTAGTCCTATCTAGTTTGGAAAATGCAAACTAGAACTACACAAGGCATTATTCTTGTCAGTTCAAACCTAACACTTTCTACCAAGCTCAATCCCAAAAAGGCCTCACACACTCAAGAATAAACATGGCTTGAAAGAAGGGTTGGTTAAGGGTATTGGAAACTGATTTTAATGATTTAATCAGCTACTTGGATCAACAAGAGTGGTAAAAAGGAGAAAGATGATCCAAATATGTATATGGTATCCATGAGTTTAAAGCAATGCACACATTGATAATTGAAATTCAATATTAGGTTCTTATAAATAGGAAATGGTGTCAAATCACAACATGCTTCAATTTAGACCAAATGCAATGCAGGAATTCAAGGCTTGGTTCAATCTTATGCTTCTAACCACACAACTAGCATCAAAGTACTATTAACTTGCAGATTGATCCTAGTCTAGTGAATTAAGCAAGCTAACAAGGAAATACTCATCATAGATCCCTAATGCAAATATTATACAATCCTACATGAAACATGCTAAACAAGATCCTAATATGCAATGCAAACTACATGAACACTCTCTTTTTTTATAAAGATTTTTGCAAAAAAATTTCAAATTTTTAGGGTTATTCTTTGCCTTAGATGCTATGCAAATACTTAACATGATGATGCTAAAAATTTGAAATAAGAACTCAAAACACAATGTCAAATGCTATCTCAAACCCTCCCTTAAACTTAAATCACACAGTCCTCTGTGTGAAAGAAAATTGTTTGAGGATTCAAGATTAAAAACAAAACACAATGTCAAATGCAATGATATTTACAAGTGAAGGTGATAGTGGTACCTCAAGGGTTGTGGAAAAAGTTGTCCACATCCTCTTGCATGCTGTCAAATGTGTAGTTGGGGTTTTGTTGGTAACTTGGAGATGGAGATTGGGACAGCTCGACGACTGCAATCGACCTGCACTCGGTCGAGTACGTGCTCGAGTGGGGGGGTCGAGCTGGACTACGGATGCCAAAATTCTGAGCTTGCTGCTGGTTGAACTGCTGGTAGAGTGTTGGATCCATGAAGTACTGGGGTGGGATGGGAGGGTAACCTGGATAGCCTGGATAAGCAGCTGGAGGTGGGAAGTCATATGGTGACCTGGGCTGGAACTCGGCCGAGTGCATTTGGGGTGCTCGGTCGAGTGGGTGCTCGAGTGACCCGGTCGAGTGGGTGCTCGAGTGACCCGGTCGAGTGCCTCGAAAATTGTTGTTCTCGGCTACTTGAACTCCTCTTCCTCTGATTTGGCTCATACATTGAAGCTCTAGCTGGTTCCACAGGGTTTGCAACTCTTGAAAGTGTTCTAGTTGAGCTACTCCTCCTCAAAGGGCTTGAATGGCTTGGAGATGAGTTTCCACTCTTCAGCTCAGCAATCTCCTTCTTGAGGCCCTTGATGGACTTGGCCATGTTGGTCACCTTCTTCTTAAGCTTGTCAAACCTCTTCCCATGCCACTTGTTCCCCCTTTGCAAAAGTGTCAACCTCTTGCTATTCTCTCTCACTCCTCTACTATCCCTTGGGTTGGGCTCATAATCTTGAAAGTAGAACTACTCCTCTCCATCAGCCATTTGCACATCTCCAGCTCCATCAACTCTAGGTTGAACTATCCCATCAAACAAGTGCTCATCAGCTGGCCAAAAGTCAATGTTGGCCCCTTCTTGAATNTATGGTGACCTGGGCTGGAACTCGGCCGAGTGCATTTGGGGTGCTCGGTCGAGTGGGTGCTCGAGTGACTCGGTCGAGTGGGTGCTCGAGTGACCCGGTCGAGTGCCTCGAAAATTGTTGTTCTCGGCTACTTGAACTCCTCTTCCTCTGATTTGGCTCATACATTGAAGCTCTAGCTGGTTCCACAGGGTTTGCAACTCTTGAAAGTGTTCTAGTTGAGCTACTCCTCCTCAAAGGGCTTGAATGGCTTGGAGATGAGTTTCCACTCTTCAGCTCAGCAATCTCCTTCTTGAGGCCCTTGATGGACTTGGCCATGTTGGTCACCTTCTTCTTAAGCTTGTCAAACCTCTTCCCATGCCACTTGTTCCCCCTTTGCAAAAGTGTCAACCTCTTGCTATTCTCTCTCACTCCTCTACTATCCCTTGGGTTGGGCTCATAATCTTGAAAGTAGAACTACTCCTCTCCATCAGCCATTTGCACATCTCCAGCTCCATCAACTCTAGGTTGAACTATCCCATCAAACAAGTGCTCATCAGCTGGCCAAAAGTCAATGTTGGCCCCTTCTTGAATGGTGGTGAGCTCTTGGTTAGGCAAGATCAACTGTTTCTTCCCAAGTGTTGGAAGCTCAAAATTGAAGATGTGATTTCCTTGATGCATCTCCTTGGCTAGGATGAGAGTGGAGGTGAGGTAGCTTTAGTCAATCCATCTTGGTGAGACCCTTTCTCCTCTAAATGGGACCTTGGTAGCTTGTAGAATTGGAGTGATGATGCCTCCAATGGTGAGTGCTCCTCTTGAACCTTTGTTTTCCAACTTGCCTACCCAACTTCTCAAATATATCATTTGGTCTATGAGCACCATTGCAAGATCAGTCTCCACAGTGCTCCCAAGAATGATGGTTCCATCTCTTGCCTTGAGGATGATCCCATTGAGAGCCATGTCAATCATCTTAAGCTCACCCTCATTGATATTCCCAGTTTCCTTCCTAGCAAAGAAAGTGTTGGCAAGAGATTTGTGGAAGTATCTTAGGACTGGGCTCCTTATCCTTGAATTCTTGGAATTGGAGGATGAGTAGAGTTTGTTGTCCCCAATGGTTTCCCAAAC